>NC_133796.1:6540335-6840335 GCF_043250625.1 Sebastes fasciatus | reverse complement strand
GACCATAATTCATACATACCCAAACTCCAGCTGTTATACTTGTACAAAGAAACCAGTTGCTCGATGTGGAACATAATCAGTTGTCAAAATAACCAAATAAATGCTTATATTTGATTCATTAAAAAAAATAAAAAAAATAAATAAATCACACATTTGAAATTTCATCTCTAAATTAATATTTCTGTTAATTAATGAGATCATTTGGTAGGAAATATAATATTTTAAGGATTTTTTATTATTATTTACCTGACCTGAGTCCGCTAAAACTGCTCAGCACTCAGCTTTTATTGATGACTTTAAGTAAACGTAAAATAAACATGACGTTGAATTTACGCTTGTTATGTAATGTTACGCTTGTTAATGTAATGTTACATAAGAAAGTCTGCTAGCGGCTATTACTTATTCACAGTAGTTACGTTGTTATGGTTGTTACGTTACAATAATATGTCACTTAAGCTGCCCGAATGCAAAAACGTCTACATTTATAAAAAATATTCAAGTATCTGTGGTTTGCAGAAATATACAATGCCAACATGTTTTCCTGATGACTGGGCTGGAGAAAAAGGCAGATACTTAAGTTGTTGCATTTTGATTGTCTGATAATTTCCCAAATTGGGTCCTTGAGTTTTCAGGGGGTCGGCCTGCCTGCTTTTCAAGTGTTTCATGTTCTTTATTGTCATGTATACAACAATTACAGAGAAGCAGTCGTTCCCTCCCTCCAACGCTCATTAAATATGTATAAAAAGAAAATCACACAATTAAAAAAATAGAATCTAAGACGTAACATATAGCACAAAAAGATTGTTCCCTGACCTGGAACCAAACCCTGGCCGTTGCAGTGAGACCGCCGAACCCCTAACCACTAGACCGCCACCTATTACGTCTTCTGTGTTGTTTCAGACAAACATGCGGCTATGTAAGCTTCTAGATATCTCCTCTTAAGCCACAGGATCTGCAGAATTCCTGAGGCTCATTCACTGAGCATAAAAAGCACAGAGCTGCACCTGATGATGCTTCAGCTACATCTCAAAGCTTGAGCGGCATGGTGACACTCATTACACCAGCCGGCGTTGGGCTAATTGCCAGTGGGACGAAATGATTCTACAGATGCTGACAGGTGAGAGGGTGCTCAACCGTGACCGGCAAAATATTTCTCCAGTGGCCAGTGTGTGAGAAGGATTGAAGTGGGCTTCTGTTCAGATATGCAAACAGATATATGCAAATTCCTGCAAGCAAGCACACAAACACATACATGTTCTTCCTTTAGCGCACACACATCCATGTATATTTTAGTATGTATGATGTAATATAAGAGAACACCTCCTATACTACATAGGTGGTGGTGGATGATTAACCAATGACCTGTCCTTGGTATGTTTCCCTTCATGCCAAACACACACTAACACACTCATGCACCTCCTTGCCCACGTCTCCGCTCTGTTGGCCCTCGTCCTCGGCCACTCCTCACTAGTAAGACACTGGCACACACACATTATTGATTTTCATTTAGATAACTTAACGTCCACAGACAATTCACAGCCCCTCCATCACCGACACCCCCAGCCCCAGCTTAGATGTACGAGCTTGCCTCACTGTAATCTGCCACCATATCTCTTCTCTCATGCTCTCTTTCTCCAGGTTTTTTTTTTTTTTCACATTCATTTTTCCTAAACTTAACCAATCCCGAATAAGCGGGATATAGATGGAGAGCGGATGTTGCATCGATCAATCAGACTTCACACACAAGCAGCATGGACGCATTTCCCACCAGCAGTTTTCTTTTTCCGCCCCCAACATCCCATTACCTCCGGGTAGTTGGCCAGTCAAACAGGAATAAAAATTGCACCCCGAACATCATACGTTAGGGCTGATTTGTCGAGCGGGAAGCCTGACAATTCCCAGAGACTTACACAGCCCACACCGGTGCTGGAAATCAGGCCTGTTATGGCGGCCACGCGTCTATAAAGATTGTTCATTTGGTGGGAAACAGCTACCTGGGCAGGGACAAGGAGAGTGATGCAGAAAGCGTTGTAAATACACAGGGAGATATATGGGCCTGGCTGACCTAGACTGGGACTGTACGGCTGAGGGCATGAATCCAATGAAACGGTCTCAGTGACGTGTCTTTATGGGGTATGGAGGGCTTTTTCTTGTTAAATAAAAGTGCAACTTGCCATGAACAAACATTATTTCAGTAAGCAAATAAAAGCAGTCTATAGGACTATAGAAAGCCAAACCAAATGAACGTTAATCTATGTACATAGCTGAAATGAAAGCAACAGAGAGTGATGCTTGTAGTGCTTCTCTATAATTCCACATCAGAAGAGGGAAGTGGGGACTTCTGCACCCCTTCTCAGTTGTGGGAAACTGATGCTCATTTTAAAGGATGTTACAGAATACTTCCAAAATGTTGAAAATACCCTTATTTGCTTTCTTTCCAAGAGTTACTGAAAAGATTGATAGCACTTTTAATTTAGGGTGGAACCAGGAGACGGTTAGCCCAGCTTAGCACAAAAACTGGAAGCATGGGGAAATGGCTAGCTTGGCTTTGTCCAATGTTTATAAATGCAGCACCTCTAAACTTCGTTAATTAAAGGCAAAATTCTGCACCTTTTGTGTGGATGTCCAATCACTGTTGCTGGTAAATGTAGTCCATTGAAGTAATAATAAATTCCTCAGTGCGTGCTAAATTGACCGCGAAAGTTCTCCTGCTCATGGAGCCGTGCCGGTAGATTCTACCTGTACCAGGATGCATTGCATGGGAGCTACTGATGCCCAGCCAAGAGATAGTCTGTCCTCAAACAAAAACGTAAAAACAACTCTATGTTAATCAATAGAGCTGATTCAACACGTTCTCATCCCTTGGCGTCACTTTATTTTTGGCATCCAACCACTATAGTTCCCTTGGCGCCAAAGTGGTCGTATGTGACGAGTTGGGATGAAAATGTGTTGGCTCGACTCGATTCATCTCACTTTTCAGTTTTCCCCTCAGCTGATCGCCGTAGCGACGCTAACTAAACTAAACTGCCACGACATCATCTTCAACGCAACACTTTTTAAAATCTGCGTCGTGTGAATTAAAAAAATTACATTTGCTATTGACGGTAGCTTGGCTATTTAAAAACGCCGGGTTTGTGTAGAATGGCCCATCTCGTGCTAGTGACGGTTCTCTCTGACCAATCAGCGATCTGCAGTGTTTTAACTCCACCTTCTAGGCTGCTTCTGGTACCAAGCAAAGTACCAGGTGCTATCAAAAACTTTTGCTAATGGAAAACCCCGAAAGAGCGAGTTGAGTACCGTGCAGTGGAAAGGCAGCATTACTTAACACTCTAAAGTCCTCTTCCTCTACAAACAGCCTCTCCTCTCAGCCTTTTTTCTGCCCGTCTCTTTCATCTTTCTCTCAACTGTCCCCCGAGGTGAATGACGCTTGCAGATGAAAGACTGAACGAAGACGAGTCACACTGAGGACAGCTCCTGCTGTGCTCGGGCCACTGCCTGAGTGGCCACTGCTTAGTACGTTAGCTCTATCTACACACACACACACACACTACTCCATCCTGTCACCTTATGTTCTATCACCCCTCATTGCCGTCGTCTCTGGGGGACGTTAACTGAGTCAAACTGGCAGCGGAGGGAGACGGGGGGTGACAGAAAAACATCAAGGAAGTTGAGACACCGACTGAGACCAAGAGACGTCGTGGGCACAGGAAGTAAACCCGAGCTTGACACGACGACGACTGGCACTTTGACGTGTATTAAAAGGTTGAGACTGGACACATCAAAACAGAGGAAACTGAGAAGGCAGAAGCGCGATAGAGATGACGGGAATAGGCGAGTCCTTCCAGATGGCAGTTTTTGACGGACAGGTGAGCTAAACGAACCCTCTTAGTGCTGACTGCTTAACTGTGGCCGTCCTGCTGGGAGTTGTCCCTTCCATTGGAGGGACAGATGAGATGAGTGACTTGATTCGAGGACAAACTAATTGCAACAGGATGGGGTATTTAAGGATTATAGAGCGATGAAGTCCGACCCCATTTTTAAGCAGTTCCATTTCTTTGACCAGACAACGTGTTTTGCAATAAAGAGTTTAATTCGTTGGTATTTCGGAAACATATATTAGGGTTTTCTCTCCATATCTTTGTCCAGATAAATGCACATTTACAACTGTACTGCTTTCCCTCAGCTGGAAAAACCGTCTCACTTTATGGCATGTCCCAAACACGGTGTGGTGTCAGGTACAGGGGTGCTGAGGACATCTTCAGCTCTAATGTTCAATCTCAAGGAATAAGAACCCGAATAAGCTTTTAGCTCCAATGTAATATAGTGTAAACAATGTAGTTTGTGTGTGCGAGTGTAGTATTATTCACTGTCATTCCCTCCTTCACACATTGACTTCATATACAGAACATACTCTGATGGGCTTTCACACCCTGGTTAACATGCTGCAGCTGACAGTGTGTGAGAGAAGGACAGATAGAAAGCATGTCGTGGTCGACAGGTCCTGCTGGGACGGGACTCGCTGTATGTGGAAAGTGCTGTTGCTTGTGAGAAAGTGGCATTAGACGGGGAAGGTTGTCTCACCCGATCATTGTTCACTATTGTTTTCTGTTGTATGTGCGGGCTAAATCTCTGCACGCTGTTACTTTGATGAGGAATCCACATGCTTTTAGGCCCACAAAGAACCACAGTCATGACTCTCTGATCCACTAGCTTCTGTTGCTCAGTGGAATCTCTCATTCAATTCTGTCATTTACTTCATCAGTCTTGTGAAGCATGTTCTATAGGGTTTACTGTCCATATGCTAAGACAAATTAGAAACTACAGCAGTTCAGCCCGTTCGCATGAAAACGCATATTTATGCCTTGATGATGAGCAAGGCGTTGAGGGTGCAATAAGTCCGCCTTTCTTGATTTTCACATGTCATTTGTCAACATGTATCCTGTACTGTATAGGACGTAGTATAAAAAGAGAGAAAAAACACTTATCTTGGGTCCAACAGACTCCAGACTTTTAACCAGTAGACCGGTGTTCGAGACCGTTGAGTGATTTTTACTGACGTTATGCCGTTGACGCTGCGTCAGATGTTACATCCGTATCTTACTTTAGATTATTATCAAGAGTACCACTAAGTGGTTTTGTTGCCTAAACCTAACCGTCACTGTTTCACAGCGTTATCCATGTCGATAAAATTCATCATAGCTCTCTTCTGAAGTAATTTTCCCCATTTTCTTTTTAGTTGTAATCTCATTTACAGTATTCAGTCTTTTCTGTTTTTTTGTTTATACAGACATTTCTTAACTAACCACGGACCTCGGCTCCCCCATGGACTTGCCTCACTTGTCGAGCAACGCCTGTGCAACCCCGTCTCCTACAAAATTACGTTCCCATTCTACGTTCCGAGGAAAACCTATTTCTTACCAGATTACAGTCACAGTTTAAAACACCTGGTTAACGTTGTAAAACTACTAGGTTATGCTTGGTAAAAACATCATGGTTTGGCTTAAAATAAGTTTTATACATTATTTAAGTTAAAGACGTAAATTAAAATGAGCCAACATTGACTTCTGGTTTCTGGTTTCTGGTTCTCCTGGGTGAAAAGTCTTCGTTCTCCTCTCCATGTGGACTTCTGCATTTGATTAGAAGCATGTTTGTGATTCTACAAAAGAAAAAGTAATTCAGGAGAAAATGTGTTTCCCTCGAAACTTAATGGAAAATGCAGGTTTGTTGTATTGGAACGTCATTTTTAGGAGACCAGGGCTGGCCTGTGAAAGTCTAGGGCTTATGGGTAATGGTGTTCTTTGAGCTTTGTTGGTAACTCCAGGCTCGTTTGCTTCAAAGCGGGTGATTTTAATCTGACATTTTAACTTTTCTCATTGGACACATAAAATGTATTCTACAACACTGAGTTCATCTACATTCTCTCCGCTATCTGAATGGGACATGGTCTGTGTTATTGTTATTTTAGCACTAAAATCTTTCCCTCTGAAACTTGCTTCTTTCATTAACACTATTAGAACCATTGTGTTTACAGCTGGAGAAGAACTCCACTTGTTTGCACACAAAGTTGGGATAATATATTTCTCCCTCTCTGTGCTGAGAATGCTGTCTCTCTATCTCTCTCTCTCTCTCTCACACACACACACACACACACACACACACACACAAAGGGGAGGGAGGGGAGCAGGCTAAGCTAAAGCCTTAGCATTCCCAGCACGGTATAATTAAGACTGAGCGCTAACAGACACTCCCAGTTTAACCACATTACTCTTAAAAAATGTTACACAAACCAGAGACATCTCTGACAGCGCAACATTATCCCCCCAGTTACAATTAATTACCCACACGTCCTCCCCATGCATCCCATTTACATATCTTAACAAAGGCAGGGGGATCTGCCAGGAGGGGAAATACAGGTTAGTTAGGCATGCCAGGGAGCACGCCGATGTGTCTGTATATGTGTGTGTGTGTGTGTAGGACTCACGCTGAGGTGTGACTGATAAAAAAACAAATTAATGCAGATCAGCTGCTGATACCCGGCTAAGACAGATCGCTATAGAAAACGGGTTCCCTCCAAAACTTCAAATTCCTGTAGATATCACACGTGCATCTTCTTCGCTGATGTTGTATCGTGCTTTTGCATCATGTTTTCTATAAGCACACGTGGAAGCCACAGCGTTGCAACATTATGCGCAGACATTCCGGTGCAGACAGACTTTGTGTGTGTTTTCCTTTTTTATTCTCCTATTTCTTCTCCATTATTTATTTATTTATTTATTTATTTTTTTTACCTCTTGTTCCCTTCTGTCTCTCATTTATAATGGGGAGAGGGAGGCTGGAGATAAAAGAGGCGAGCAGGGAGACAGAGTGAGCGGTCACACTCTGTGATGCTATCTGCTACCCACAACGCATTGCAAGTGGACGCCTGACATGTTCTATACATCTTTCCACTCTGGCGCTCATTAAACAAATGCCCGTTGATATATGGCTCTCAAGAAATGAATTTTTACCTCTGTGGGCTGGGGACCTGCTCGCTCTCACTCCTTGCCTTCTCTGTGATCTCTTGGGCCCGTGGTTAAAAAAACACACACACACAACACACACACACACACACACACACACACACACACACACACATAAACACACTCACAGACTGCGCATGCACAGGCACATATACAATCCAAAAACAGAGATAACAAATGTGGTCGTGAACACACTCAGCATGTACACTTGTTATTTCCTCCCATAGGGCAGCTGGGGCTGTGTTTGCTGATATGACCGGTTACTTATAGGAGAGCTGGCTGCATGCACCGTAAAAAAAACAATGAAGCAGATATGATTACTCTGATATACAGCATATATAATGACACACAACGAGTGTGAATGTATACTGCTTTCCCATGATGTTGATAAGGAACAGATAGATTTCAAACCGATTCATTTATTATCCTCGTTATCTTGCTGTACTTTTTATTCCTGCTAGAGATGCGTTGCAGGCCAAACCCCGGTGAAACTCAGTTTTCACACCTTTTTATATGCAGGAGTGGAGTTTACAGGCCTCTTCAGGCTGGCATAAATCATCTTGACCTGGATCTATGGCACACGTCACAGAGAGTAGTGCTAGTTCTATGAAGATAAGCTCTTTTAAGGGAAACAAAGTATAATGTAATGTTTCTGTGAAAGCTAATTTTTGGTGTGTTTGGTAACTAAAAAAAATGTCATTGCATTGTCTACAGCTTACTCAGTTTTTTTAACTTTTAGATGCATAATCACTGGGACCTACTATATAGGTCCTATACTATAGGACGATGATAATGCCATCTCCATTGGGAATTATCATCAATTTTATATGTAACAGAGTTTTTATATTGCTCTTTTTACTTAGGTTAAGGAACTAAATACTTCTTCCACCATTGGTTTGTCTGCACTTCCGTTTCTCTTATCTTGCACTGATTCGCTTATAAACTGAACAGCCAATCAGAGTGATTTTTCTCACCGCCCGTCATGCTGACTCAGTCGGAAAAACTCTGACACGGGGGAAACTAGAGATGACGGCGTGGGAGATACTGCAAAAACTAGGCCAACAGATGCTGACCCAAACTGTCCTGTTGTGCTTGGTATGTCGGGGCATTGAAGGATCAAGATGATAACTGGCTAGTTCTAACCAACACCACCTTTACATTCCATCTCCATTCATTTCTACACTTTGTAGAATCTCTGTGGCGGAGTTGTCAATAAGTTGACGCTGTTGTGAAAATTTCTTGTTAGCAGCAATAATAAGAAATTACTTTCATAGTCACACTCCTCTCTCATTTGTCTGAAGGGGGATCATTACTCTGTGGCGTCTGTATAGAGAGGGTTTAATTAAAGTACTAATGTTATTTTCACCCAGTCAATGGCTATTCTAACCAGAACGTGTGGATGGGCTGAGGAATGGAGGCCAGGGCGTGATCTGCCGCTTCCACAGTTATCAGAGACAGAGAAGGCAACTGAGGCTGATAAAGTTTACTTGAGGGAGTGAATGGGGGCGGATATCTATTTCGGTTCCATGCAGCCTTATATCTATTTTAATTGGTATAATAGAGTATGATTTGTACAGGTGGGAAAAATATGCTTTCTAAAATATATAATGGCCCAAATCAGTACAGCTGATTGCATGCTTCACATATTAAAGCCCCACAGATGTAACAACCTGTTGATATTTAAATGGGGAACATGACAAAGATGACAAAACACACTATTTAAAGTAAATTATTTGTTAGAATTGTTCATTGTTGTCTGACCGAGGATTATAACACTACAACAACCAACAAACCAGGAGCCCGGTGTTCGTGTCCCAAAGTTTTGTTGAGTTATTTTGAAGTTACGCAAGTGGCGTCTTTTCTGTTACGTACGTATTTTACTTCTTCTAAGGCACTTCACAGAGAAGGATGTGAAGTTTTCTTTTTACAGTATTTTAAGTGATCTTGGTCATGGACTTAGGATGTGTGATGATAGTTGTTCAGCTGTAAGAGTACTTCAGAATAACATTATATGCATTATAAAACAAGGTACTGTTGTAAAATATATTGCAAATCAATTCTCAAAATATTTTTTAGTGGCTGGTTATGCATGGCAGCGGGGATAAGATGACCCAAACACGGACCAAGGAGGTAGCAGAATGACTTCAGGGATTTACTGATGAAATAGCTTAAAGGCAGGTACAGTTAGGTAGACAGGTCAGCCATAAAAATAACATTCCCCTACAATGAAACTTAGACATAGGGAGGAAGTCGGGGTAGATGGGTCAAACAAACAGGACTTCTGCTGTTCATGTCCTGTGTGGAATCAAAAGTCACTTATTTTAATTTACGCCCATAGCTTGAATAATATAAATCATTTTAAGACAAACCATTTACTAAACCTAACTTAGTAGTTTTGATTCTTTTTTTTGTTTTGTTTTGTACCAATTTACAACATTTATCAGGTGTTTAAAACGGTTTAAAACTGCAACCATAACCTGGGAGAAATTTTCACTCAGAATATAACTGAGAATGCAGTTTAGTTGTATTGGGAGGTAATAAACAACAGGGTTGAGCAGGCATGTACTGTGCAGGTAACAGGTAAGTAGATACAATATTCAGATAACAGACACTTGAACACAAAGCAGAAAAACAACAACTAGGACAAACTGGGTGAATGAACATGTGCTACATGGTTAAATATCTGAAGGACTGATGATGGAAGTGGAGACAGGTGAGCAGGTGGGCGGGGCAGTCAGGTGATGGGGAAGGGAGGGTTAGTCTGAGGGCATCTGGTGGATGGAAAATGGCAATAAAGGGGGGGACCTGGAGAGGAGGGGAAGAGAGACTGACAGTTTAGAATAACAAGGCATATGCAGTAATTTATGTTTATGTTTTTTTTTTTTAATAAACATGAGTTCAAAAATGTTTCCGTGGCACTTATTTGAAATTATTGAAGTATTTTTTGTTTGTTTCTAACCCTTTTCCCTGTTTATCTTACATGCTTTTTTTCAAAGCCTTTATTGAATAATAGTTGTGGTTAATTGGCAAAACAAAACATTTGTTGGTCAACTTCAAATTTGCATTTTCAACTTTACATCACTGGCATTAGTGGAAATTTGACCTAAAATCAAAAGTCAAAATTTCTGGGGCCCCTGAACCTTTTGGGTTTCAAGGAGTTTATGTCTCTTAGATGTGGATTGTGAATCCATGGCTCACACTCACTCACCACCCTTGTTGTTGTAGAGATTCGGGGAAACAGAGACAGATTTTTCCTCATGACATACCTAAAAAATGTAAATATGAATTTGATATTCAACATGTATATCCAGTTAATACAAAAATTATTCTCAAGATTATCTTCAACATTGAGGGAAATCCATTCTTCCTTCTGCTCCATGTGAGACTTAGTGGGCATGCCTGGCCTTGTTTGCCCTTGCATGCATTTGCTCAGTGACTGGCCGCTCTCATTAAAGCTTGCTAATGCACTTGTTAAACAGTCAGCAGAAACGATCGATCACTGCATGTGGCAGAGACAAGGTGTGTGTGGGGGGAGGAGGAGGAGGAGGAGGAGGTGGAGGAGGAGTGTGTGCATGGGAAAAAAGTAGGGGGCTTTTCTGGGAGAGGGAGAGCAAAAGTGTGAGGGGAGAAAGAAGGATGGGGTGAGAGAGACAGACTGAAGAAAGAACGAGGGAGAGAGAGAGAGAGAAAGACAGAGAGAGAGAGAGGTGGTATTGGGTAGAGGTGGATGCTGGTCAGTGGAGATGTCGGTGGCCCATTAATCTTGGCCTCTTCCTGCCTAGTTATTGTGTATTTCTTTTGGCCAGAGATTGATTGTAGCAGGGGAAGATGAATTTGCCCGTGGACCTTCTTTTCTCTCTCCCACTCTTTTTTTTTTTTTTTCTAACTCCTGATGCTCGGCCAAGGTGATAATGCTCTCTGTCTCTCTCTCTCTCCCTTCTGGTCCCCCCCCCCCCTTTCCTTTTTCTATGCCCCCCCACCCCGAACCCCCCTCCCCTCTCTTGTGTTTTTCCCTTTCATTTATTTTAGATTACAATCATCATCTATTGCAGGTTGCAGAAAATGTGTTTGTGTGGCAGAAAGAAATGGAGATCAAGGGTCTTGGTGTCACTGCCTGGGGGCTGGAGCGTGAGGATGGACACTGACCTAGCTGGAGCAGAAGTGTTAAGGCAGGGGCAACTCCAAGCACACACACACACACACACACACACACACACACAGGACTTTCCTACCGTTAGAATACCTTTCCTTATCCTTTTATTTTACAATCGAGCAGGTAAAGCAGGACAACATTTGTGGATGTGGGAGTGTGTGTGTTCGTGGGCATTTTCATGTGTTCATCTACTGTACCAGAGCATGTCAGGCTGTTTAGGACATAAATCATACTTGCTCTAATACACAGCATCACAACCATGCACGTACAGCACATTACCGTCCCATACACACTTTCATATATTCACCATCCTACTGTCGTACACATACTCCTGTTCTCAGGTGTTTTGCTAATATGTTAGCAATAACAACAATAAAAACAATTGTTTGCTTTTTTTGTCCCCAAGTGATTAAACAAATTGGGACTGTCAGTCGATTCAAATATTATAATATTTTAATCACAAATTAATCACACGTTTTTTTATCCGTTCAAAATGTATTCAATACTCTTATCAACATGGGAGTGGGCAAATATTCTGCTTTATGCAAATGTATGTATACATTTATTATAGGAAATCAATTAACAACACAAAACAATGACAAATATTGTCCAGAAACCCTCACAGGTACTGCATTTAGCATAACAAATATGCTCAAATTATAACATGGTAAACTGCAGCCCAACAGGCAACAACAGCTGTCAGTGTGTCAGTGTGCTGACTTGACTATGACTTGCCCCAAACTGCATGTGATTATCATAAAGTGGGCATGTCTGTAAAGGGGAGACTCGTGGGTACCCATAGAACCCATTTCCATTCACATATCTTGAGGTCAGAGGTCAAGGGACCCTTTTGAAAATGGCCATGACAGTTTATCCTCGCTCAAATTTAGTAACTTAAAGCCTAACTTTTCTAGCAGACAGTGTTTATTTCCACTTATCAGGATCTTAGAATTCAACTGCTGATTGATTGATTGATTGATTGATTGATTGATTGATTGATTAAAACTGTTAGTTCAACACTCTTCTGTGATACCAATTGTGTTAATTTCTCACACATACAATCAATCTCTTTTATAGGTTGCACATACTGTGGGTCGCTTGCACAGACACAGACGGTTATAGTCTCTTACATACTACTATTCCCTTTCAATTACCCCATCAAAATGTTTCACACATAACCTATATTCATTCAGTTTCATCATAGTTTACCCCATACACATATAATTATACTAATTGAAAAAATACTACACTCAAAGCACCATAATTCTCTCTTATGAACAATATCATTACTTCTCATACACCCCACTATTTTGAGTACAGCAATGTATATGTGAAATTATCATGGTGGTATGGCCATAATGTGGCCGTTTATGGCCTAAACAGCCTCTGATGCCTCTGCGCTACTGTGCACTCATGCATGAGTTTGTGGTATAGTGCACTGCTGTATTAGTGCCAGATCTGCAGCAGTGTATTCCCTGGTCTGAATCCTACTTAACCCTGTGACTTTAGCACGGCCAGACATATGCTCCAGAACACAGGGACTTCCCCCTGACACACAAACACACCCACACTCGCACACAGATCATGGAGATGAGCCTTCCCTCAACCACCTTCATATTCCCAAATTGGTGTTATTGTATAATCCTAGGCTGATGTGTATGAGTGTAGAGCATGGAAGGAACAGTGCAGTCATGTGTTGTTGGGATTATCAGGTAAACTGTATCATTCTCCTGCCAGGACAACACATTCTCACTCCCAACTTGTCAAATGCCGCCGTTTGGTCAGTGCCCCTCGGCATCGAAGAGCGGTTACACCTCTTACTTTTGGTTTGTGGACTACAGTTTTGAAGCCTTGAGTTCGGCATTTTGGCCGTCGCCATCTTGGTTATTTGCAACCAGAAGTGACACGAGTGGGTGGAGCCAAATACAACCCAGCGCTGAATAAGACACTTTTAGGCAGCCAAAATGTTGCAATTAACTTTCATGAACTGAAAACACACTGTGAAAACACGGACAACTCCCTAAACGGACAAAGGCATGGTAGCGAGCTGTCAATCACAAGGTAGCTAATCCCTAAAGCATTCCCTGCTTTATGGTCTATAAATGGGACCATCATTTACTAAATGAACATCATGTTGTATTTAAGAAGATCTTAAACTAGCGATTGAGACCATAAACTCATGTTTACAATGTTTACTGAGGTAATAAAATAAGTGAGAAGTAGGCTCATTTTCTCATAGACTTCTATACAATCAGACTTCTTTTTGCAACCAGAGGAGTCGCCCCCTGCTGGCTGTTAGAAATAATGCAAGTTTAAGGCACTTCTGCATTGGCTTCACTTTTCAGACCCGGAGTCCACTGGTCAATATACGCTTGTAGCATGCATAGTGTCCTTTCAAAATAAACTTCTATTATCACAGAAAGTTGGGTTTACGCAACGCAACCACTTAGTTAGGTTTAGGAAACGGTCATGGTTGATGTTAACTTCACTGACTAGTGACTCACGTGAATGACAATATCAATGAGTCACGTCACTAACGACTGACGTGACAAAATTAGTCAACTTTTAGTTTCACACATTACACACAACCGTTGTTTGACCCAGGACACCGTCATTCGTGTCCCCTGTCAAATCAAGTCAATATTGACTTATTTTACCTTACTTTTGTTACGCAACTTACATACTAAACTAACACGGCATACGCAGGTAAGAAACATACTTATTTTAACCCAAACCACAATCTTTCCTAAGCCTAACGTACTTTTGTTGCCTAAACCGAACCAAGTTTATGAACTGGATTTTAAAATACATAGTGGCGGTGCATTGGAAATCGCTCATTAGTTTAATTGTGAGTTACAGCATGAAGGTCTGAATGCAAAAGGAACTTTCTTCTTTCCTCAAATATGCACCAAACACATTCATACTTAAACACACACTGACACACACCACCAAAACTTTGAAAGTCACATAAGCAGGGAGGTGGCGCGCACACTTTTTATTTTTTACACCTCCCCTATTTTTCCTCTCCTGACATTATTTTCTGTGTGTGTGTGTGTGTGTGTGTATGTGTGTGTGCCGTTGACCTTTCTGCAACGTTGCCCCGTATTCACTGGTTGTCAGCACAGTCTCTGTCCCAGGCCATCCGTCTCTGCCACCAGTCAGTCCTCCAACCAATCCTCCACCGTCCCATTAACACACACACGCACACAGAGACGCGCATACACATGCACATTCTTATATGTGCAGCACACGTGTTTGTGTGTACGTACGCAAAAACACACTCCATGCATACACACATGTACTCACGTAAACACACATGCTCATGCAAACACACATGCACACGAGCAATCCTCCATTGTCCCATTAGCCCGGGATGAGGTGCTCTGCTCTGCTTTGAGCCGAGGCTCAGCCCAGCTAGCCTGGGGGATCATTAAGACCTTGCCTCGCGCACACACATACACACACACACACACACAGACCTACACACACACACACATATGCCAGTGCTGTGGTAACGGGCTGGAGGAGTCCAGGTGGCCTGTTGTTATTTATAACAAAGGAAACAACACAGCAGAACCGGCTGACATCAGGCCCGTACAGACCTGGGACGAGAGGATGTGTGTGTGTATCTGAGCATTTTTTCGACTCATTTCTCCGTTTGTGAGTGTGCATGTGTGTGTGTGTGTGTGTGTGTGTGTGTGTGGGTGAGGGAGAGAGGGATCACTGAAGGACAGCTCAAAGTGTCTGTCCACCCCAAATGTCCACACCCACCCCCAGACAACGGTCTACCAGGACCACTGGACCAGATGTTGGCTCCAGAGCAACAACAAGATTGATTGGTTTAATTGCCGGCACTTTGCTCTCTGGCGTCCGAATACCTAATGTCAACTTTTAAAGGATGTTTGCTCTCTCTATGTCTCTCTCTCTTTTTTTTTTCTTCCAGCGGCTGAAAAATTGGTCACATGTTCTGATCAGTGGGGTGTGTGTAGGTGTGTATGTACAGTTCACCCCGACATCTGTTCAACATCTCCCTGTGAAAACGTGGTCATTTAAAGCCTTTGTAGCTAACCGTTTGTGTGCCGTCCCGTCAGCTTCTCCGTTGCTACTTTTTAAACTCCCTCCTCTCTCTCTTTCTCTTAGTCTCGTCTCTCTTTCAAACCTCTTGACATAAAATATCGTCGCTGCAGACAGAGGTATGCTAAGTGTGTGGGGTTAACCGATGAAGGCACATCTCACTTATTCTATCCTAGATGTAACATCAGAGGACTGTTTAACTTTTCTCAGACAGGGGAGGCACTGTACAAATAGCACGTCTTTTTATGTGATTTATTAATAAATAATGTACTCCCACATTGTCTATGTTACGCCTAAGCAAGTCAGCCATAGATAAGGTGAATACCTCCATGCACTTCAATTCATTTCAGCTCAGTCAATTTTGTGTTTTTTTCTTTTTTTCCAATTCTTTGGATCTGCCTTCTGAACTACAACTAACCTCCTGACAAAAAATAGAAATGTTAAGCAACTCTTTTTTTTGTTTTTACAAAGTATTAAATATAGTATACATTTTCCGAAATTCCAGTGATGCTGAGGGAATCAGAGTTGGGGGCATTGACTGCTGTTCACTTGAACGCTGCTGGATGCTGGATGTACTAACGTTACAACTGAACTCTTCTTCACTTCCCTTGAGTCAAGGAGCCATGAGCGGTCGTCGACGCTGCAAGCAGCACTTCCAGGGGCCAAGCAATTAGACTGGCACACGTTCCGAACGGCCACGTGCTCCGAACGGGCACGCCCCGCGACAACGTTGCGAGCATCAATACCGGGAGCCAAATGATTGGCCCAATCCGAAAGGGCTTGCACTCTGAATGGGCACGCTCCCCATCGACGCTGCAAGCCGCAACACCGGGAGCCAAACATCAACCCAATCTGAACAGGCACATGGAACGGCCACACCCTGAAAGGGGACTGCACTAGTTTTGATAATAGCCTTAACGGATAAAAAGCGAATCAACCTTTTCATTAAATATAAACTGATTATAATGCTTGATTGTAGGTCAATTTGTAGGTCTTTCTTGGTTAAAGTATACATGTATTCTCTATGGAGTCTGGATCTGTGTTCAAGTTGTTTGGCTGATGTCCTTAATTTTGCAAGTATAGTCAGGGGAATGTGCAATTTATTCTGTATTGATGCACATTCCACTCTGAGCCAAAAATGCCAACTTGATGGTGGTGCAAACTGAAGAGTCTGGGGAATACCAAAGTCAGTAGAACATGTCATCTTAGAAGCATGAATGTCTGTACCAAATTTTGTTCCAATCCAGCTATTAGATGATGAGATATTTCACAGAATAAGTGAAAGCTTTGACCTCCTGTTGGCGCTTGATGAAAAGTCAGACGATCACCAACCGATTGGGCCTTAATGGATAAACCATTATGGATTATGGTTTATCCATTAAGGTCCAATCAGTTTCAAGGCAATCCATTCATTAACTGTCAAGACTTTTTTAAAGTAAGAAAAAAAAATGTTATAGAAATGGTTGAAAACCATAAATGTCGCAAAAGTGTAAATGTAACGAATTTGTGAAAATGTGTGTTTTATCAAGTCACACTTTTTTTTATTCGAAACCTCTTTACGGAAGCATCATGAAGGTTTTATAGTAAAAGTGAAGTGTGAAATGTTAAGTGAAAATACAAAGTCACGAGACATTCACAGCCAATTCTGTAAGTCATAAGATTGATACAGTATCTCCGCCTAAAACTAGCCTGAGCTTTGGCCAGTAGGGACAGGCTTGGTGAGTGGGAGTTTGTGTGTGTGTGTGTGTGTGTGTGTGTGTGTGTGTGTGTGTGTGCTGGCAGGAAAGGGTAGGCCAAGGATGGGAGGTGCTTGTCAAGGCCAAAAGCATGTGTTCCCTGCACCGCTCCACCCACACCCACCTACACAGACACACACTTAAACACACACCCCTACCTTCATCTCTCCCCACCATATCATGTACCTCTCCACATCTGTCACTCTGGCAAGAGGAAGAGGGAGGGAGGGAGGGATAGAGCAATGGAAGGAGAGGAGGGAGGCACGCAGCAGACAATTAATTGTGTGGCCGGTTGGAGGGGCAGAAAGACTGAGAGAGAGACTGAGAAAAAGAGGAAGGGAGAGAGAGAATAATAAAGTGTCCCGAGTAGGCATTAATCTCCCTCACACTGCAGGCGTGTCAGTGGAGGCTAGCTGGTGACTAATGCCACGTTTTGCATACAGTGGTCACAGACAAGAGCTTCCTCGCCAGGCTGAAACACATGGAGGATTTAAACTGCTGCTGTGGCTGGAAGACAGGCAGACATGTTGGAAGACCGGGAGGCAGGAAGAAAAAGGAACATTTTCACTATGTTAATTTGAAAGTCAGTGGCATTCACTTATATGACATTTACACTTAATGCATCCTCATGCAGGAGCTGTCAAAAATGCCAAATGTATACACAGCCAAGAAGGATACAGGCAGATTGTTGGAACAGACTGTACGGACTGAGCAAAGGTATTCTAGCCAGACGTTGTAGTTGTAATCATAGCAGCAGAGGCCAAGATGTTCTGCCCATCCATAGCATGGGTCAACCTCCACAAATGCTCAATCACCATAATGCAACTTGATAGCGTATTTTTCTTTTGACCCTCCCTGTTTGGTAAATAACCACATCTTTCAAACTCCTTGCCCCAAGTTTAAAGCTACTACTTTTTTTTCATTTTACTGTAGCAGGGTCTGACAGTCTGTCCCGGTTTGTCCTGGTTCTGGTTGGCCCAGCAATACGGCCTAGGCTGCCAGCAGCGTGGTGTCAGTGTTGGGTACCAGTGGGAACCGGCGGAGCAGCAACGCTCCTGGCTAAAGGAGGAGGTGCTGCCGGAGCTCCGACTGCAGGTCGAAAGCGACAGCGAAGCTGAACCTGGTCTGTCCGCGATGGGACAATCGCTGGCCGGATATCTTACATTATCATTAGATATTATATAATTGTTTTCACAAGCTGAGTACTCTTGATGACTAGTGAATTGATGTAAACTTGTGTGTTAAAATCAGTGGAGTTCACCTCTAAAATATATCCGTCTCTCCAAGCCGCAATCTGAATTAGCCCACATCTTCAGTAAGTGCACTAGAGGAGGCATTCTCCAGGGTTTTGCTTAGAAAGTTTCATCGGCACATATGGAAAACTTTCTTCTTACTCATTCTACACTCTGTTATGTGAGTCATCTATAAGAGTCATCTGTGTATTCCTGTTATTAGCCAGCTAGTTTTTAGCATGTTAAACAGTAATGTAATGGGCTGCATATGGCGCATCTCTTTCAGCAAAACACACAAAACTATTGATTTATTGAAGACCACATCTTGAAGCGTGTTATTGCAAGTAGATACATACCGATTTTGTCTCATTTTCATGCATTGTCAATTCTTCAGAAAAGCCATAATTTGATGATATTTGCTCCCTGGATTGGTACATCCTGGCTACCGTACTTTGACTACTTCTTCTTAGCTTATATGTGATGCAATGCTACTTGAGCCTACTAATAGTTGGAGTAGAACAAGAGGCTACTGTACCTATTATACTACTGCAGCTACATCTTCTTCTAAAGGTGTTTTGTTGGTGGTTTTGCCACACTTTGAGCACACTTTCCTCCATGTCTGTCTACGTTGTAATGATCACACTTTGGTCAGGGTGTAGTTCTGTGTAATAAATGAAACACTGTTAAATCGTGAACATCTAAGAAATACACTATAAGCTCCAATTTAACGTCTGGAAATTGTCTTTGAAAAAATGATCTCACCACATTTCCTTTTCGCTTACATCAGAGGGTCATATGAGGGACTTGCAGTAAACTTTTATACTTCCATACAGAGCGGCAACTGGTAGTGAACTTTATAACTTGTCTACTGCCAAAACAGACAGGGAGATATCCGCTGCTGAACTCAGAGAGTTTATGAAGCGTTGTTTTCTTTGGCAGAGCAAACGGGGGTGAGAGGAAATGAAACTAGAGACACTTGATCCCCTCATATGCCCTCTAACAAACGCACACACACACACACACCGGCCCCTCAGCTCCCAGTGCAGCTGAACTGACGGTAACTTACTCTCCATACAAACACACATCCACACGTTGTCTAATAGAAACGTGTGTATTGTGACTGCTGCGGGAGAGGTGTGTACTCAGATGCTCTTCTGCGGTTTCTGCGCTCTGTCAATTGATTTCCCCGGCTGATCAATAGGCATGTTAGCCCTTTAACTACCTTCCACACCATCTGTTATAACAGACAGCGTACAGGTGCCATCTTTCCTCACAAACTAAATAGTATAAATCAGCATACACATGGGGGGACAGAAAGCGAGGAGGAAAAAATCGAAAGAGAAATCGTACAAGGAGAGAGATTCACAAACAGATGATAACTCTACATCTCTTTAATGATCGAGAGCGGCGCCCACCGGGCCAAAGTTATCCTCTGAAGTTGAGAGAGCAACTACAGTTGTGTCTCCAATTAGCAATGTGTGGTAGTATTTACATTTCGGGCTATCTATCATGCTAATCGGCGGGTCGATTTATCAGCCGGGTTGTGATTAATGCAAGGTTAGGGCGGCGGGTGTCCTGTGGCTGAACGGTAGATGCAAAACAACAATAACAAGTAGAAGGATTCTTCTCCCTTTGCTCAGTAGGAGAGGACAACAGTAGGGGGAAGGTGAAATCCATCCCATATTACTTAGCGTCCTCTCTCTTTCCAATCAATCCAAATTTGCATTAAAAAGAAGAGGAATAATGGAGAGTGGGGGGGAAAGTTAGCGCAGGGAAGATGTTGTCGTCTTACTTTTATGAAGTTTTTTTTTTTTCTTTTTGGTAGGGTGAATGGTGGGAAAGCAATATCCTTTAGGCCTTTTAATCATGTGATGACGGGCCTAGCTAGGACCTGTCTCAGTACGTGTGTGTGTGTGTCTGAACTGTGGCCCCATTGATCAAAGCCAGTGCTGGTCTGATGGGATAGAGGGACAGGGCTGGCCATGGACACAGCAGCTCTCTGGCTCCCCGCCGTCCTCCCCGACACCGCTCGGGCCGGCGCGGGGCCATTTGTCAAAGTTTTATCTGATTCTGGAGGTATTGGATCTATCAGTCATCGTGTATGAGAGAGGAGATTGACCTCCTCTATGGGCATTTTTCTAAATTAGACCCTAGCTGATACCGGAGCGACATCGCCCGCCATTATGAGTGACAAAAGCATTGAAAACAGCCTCATTAATAGGAAAGTGTAACGCAGTAATTTGATTGCGAGCGGGGAGTTTTGGGAGCGGTGGGGGCAGGTGGGATTTTTGAGTTGTGTAAGAGACGTTAGAGGTGTCCCTGGAGTCTAAGTGGTTTCTCCCCTCTCCCTGGGTTTTAGATTGCCTTCCAGACTGACAAAGCACCTGCCAGACATTCATCAACGATCCCATCCATCTGTCCATCAGGTCGGTGGTCCACTCGGTCATCAACAGGTAATGCCTGGCGGCCGGGGCTGGCTGCCTGATAATGAAAGATAGGAAAACATCACACACTCTGTCGCCCAGTGTTAAGGCCCATATGTATCCCACTTAAGACAACACATGCATCTCATGCATTGCTTTCTCCGCGTCCAATCCCTTTCTTTTCTCACCCTCCCATATCCCCGTTTGACCTGATTCATAATCATTTATCATTTCAGAGGAGTAAAGTCAGAGATCAATGTTGTTTTGTAATTTTCTAATCTCATTGCAGGAAAAATAAAAGAATCTTCTGTGTGTGATTTTTTTTTTTCCTGCTAATGCTGCGGTGGTCGGACTAACAAGCAGTCATTTGGGCACGTTCCTACTAAATTGCCCTGACTATGTTTAGTTTTCTGGCAGACAGCACTGGTTAATTGCCACTTAATTAGCTGTTTTACCCAGAATGCTTTGACCCACTAGGGACAGGTCTCTCATTAGAGGCAAAGCATCTGAACTCATCGTGGATTCTAAAAACATACTGCGCTGAAAAACACAATTATCAGCATTTAGACCCATACATTTTAGAATAGGTGTTGTTTGGCTTCTTTTTTTTTTTTTTTTTATTGCACAACTTCACAGCTAATCCACCGAGGACTCACTAGTGGTGACATTGGCTTTCAACTTTTTAGAGTTTACTTTCCGCCTCACAGATGTGGGCAGGAGATTGTTATCTATGGTGTTTTCTATACTGCACAGAAAGGCTGTTTTTATTTGAGTTATTCTTGATAAGGAGCCCCGTTATGTTCTGAATCAGGTGAATCCAGCTTTGAGATCTCTTGATGTGATGTTTCATGACAGCTGCTCATTAGAAGTGTCAAGAAATGTGACAATGAAAGGGTTCGGAAGGAGCCGAGGAGAGAAAAGCGCTGCTGTTTATCCTCGAATTCAGAAGATTTCTGAGTTGATATCATGGTGGTTGTGTTTGTGATTATTGGCGATGCTCCGAGGCCCCAAAGGGCCCCCTCCGGTAACAGTTCAAGCCCAGTGAGCAACCCTTGCTCTGGCTCAGCACCCTCCTGGCTACATCAATATGCCCCCAAGTTTCTACAACAAGCCAAAACACACAAGCACGCTATTACACTTTGCTATCCACCGACATTAAAGATTGAGCTTGGCTGGCAGGGAGACAAGCTGTTTCCTTTCCTCCTGCGTTATCAGTCACACTTCAAACTGGCAAGTCAGACACCCCGGATCTGAAAACTTACAGTCAAAGCTTTTAATTCTGCTCGGTTCGATGCCCCTCTCTCTCCCTCCCTGTCTGCCTGCGAATCTGTTTCCACTGACTAAGAGCAAAAAGGCAGAGACGTGCGGCTTCCACCATACAGATATTGGCAGAGTGTCATCGGAATGAATGAACCGCTCTTGCATCGCAACTGCCAACTTGTCAGCCGCGAGCTGGGATGCATGACTGACACCCCCTGATTGGTCGATTTAATATAGAGAGAGACGGAGGGAAGTAGACGGGTGCCTGCCTTGCCTGAGCTCTGCTAGAGCGGGAGATGGAGGGAGAGGTGTAAGTCCATTTGTCGAAGACATGAAGCGCTAACTCTCTAGGTATGGGCCTGTACGCCTTGTTAGAGAGAGGGAGATTTTTTTTTTCATGCAGGGGGGAGCATGGGAGTTAGCATGCAGTTTGTTATCGCTTCACCCTGGATGTTTCTGACAAATCGACTCAGACAGCCATCAGACGGTCTGGCAGAACAAGACATTCCAAAAATGGGTGTCAGACCAAAATACACGGAGGTTAAAGTTCTGAGCAAAGCTCAGATGTGCTGGCAGATGGACTGACGTAAAGACCAAACCGTCAGTGCTATCCATGTAACCTGCTGTTGGACATACTGATGCATGCATATCATTATCGCATGATTAAAGCAAAGTTATTTCATGGAAACTCTTCAAATTAAGAAAAATTTATCATCATGAGGTGTGACTACGGAGTTGTAAATGGAGATTGGGGCAGATAATTGTTGTCTTTAAGGTTACATATTATGCATAATGCACCTTTCCATGGCTTTTCAACATAAATGTGTCCCGTGTGTGTCTAGAGACACACTAAATATGAGAAAAGACCATCTTCCCCCTTTTTTTTCTTGCTACATCTATCAGGAAATGTGTGTTCCTAGAAGATTAAGTCTGGTTTACTTCTTATGTGACCACCTATGGAGCTTTGATTACCATCCTCACCCATGTTATACCTTGTGAATACCTCCCTATCGGCGACTCCTGTAACACGAAACTGTTAAAGGTATGAACAAAGCAGGCATGCAGATGGTTCTGTTGCCTGCTGCTAACAATGTGAAGTCTCCATGAAGACCCAGTTGATTAACTTCATGTTTGACTGAATGGTTTCCACAACAACAGGACAACTCTTTCTCAACGAGTGTCCACACACAGCAGGATTGTCTTCAAAACCGAAGCTCAACGATGGATCAACACCTGCAGTCCGAGCACCAACCTCAAACATTCCGAAGCTGTAAATTTTGCCATTTATTTTTGTTGTTTTACTGTTTATTTAGAATTTAGCCTTAGACTATAGCCTTAATCTGAACGGTTGATACTAGAATAGATGGTCAGGACGGACGTTTGCCCATTTCTGCGCATGCGCTTCCTATCCCCTGACCAATAGGCTATCCTGACCTTAGCCATTCGCCCCTCCAGACCATCCATTCTAGCATTTACCAATCTGAACCCTATCCAACACCTTATTGGCCAACATCAGAGTCGGACCTCACTAATGCTCTTGTTGCCGAATGGGAGCAAATCCCTGCAGCCAAGTTCCAAAATGTTGAGGAAAGCCTGAAACCAGAAGAGTGGAGGCTTTTATGGCTGCATATTGATTCTTTTTTGGAAGGACGAATGTGAAACAATCACATATGGGTGTAATGTTTGGGTGTCAACATGCTGTTAGCCATAGCATATGATCATGTGATTTTAGACTAATCAAATTCCTGGAATAGCAGTCAGATATGGTGTCTGTCTAATGTCGGTTGTTGGAGGAGGTCATTTCCCAGACATAGAAAAACTTGCCATATTGATAAATTGAAAAATTGATATGTAGTTCCCAGAACTGTGTCGCTGGGGCTATTATCATCATTGATTAGAAATGATAATGAACTGGTTGATTAAACAAGCGCATCTATCTCATTTTATCAACAGTATACCACTCATCTCAGTCCATCATCCTGGATTTGTTGTGGAGAAAACTACTGTTTGTGCTCCAGCGTTAAGTCATTCTCCAGCTTCCTGTTGGCTGTGTGAGACTCTGGTTTACTCCGTTTGAGAAACTGCCGTGCGGCTGGATGGTGACAGGCCAAAGCAGAACGCACTCTGTTTCAGCATGTAATTTCATGTTACTGGGAATCTAACATTATTGTTTTTCCCCCCCGCGCTCCAATTTAGAGACAGATCAATATTCAGCTTTGTTTATCAAAGTGACAGCTCCTGGATATTGCATTTTGCATTTTTATGTTTTCCTTTATAAGCGGGTATTAAAACATAATATATCTGAAGTCTTGGTTTTATGGGCTGACAAAGGGTGGGGAGGCGCTGTTAATGGTGTAAAACAGTTGAGGAATTGCGGCTGCTCCTGTTCATACACTCGTAGTTACAAATATCCATCACACACATCAGCATCAGTGTTTGCCTAATGAAGACGCTCTCTCGGCGAGTGTCGTCAATAACAGACAAAAAACACAGAGGAATTCCGGTAGGTGTGTGCATATGTAAGTGTGCACACGTGGATGTGAATGTGTGGTACATGCGTGTGCTTGCGGCTACCCGTGCATACAGGAAAAGTCTCCTCTTGACGCCCAAGTCCCAAATCATGCATTATTTGCAAACCAACCATAAAGAAATGACAGTGGCAACCCTATGCATACAAATCAGGGCCCATTATCCACCTCAGTCTGTCAGTTAGCGTTGCCGTATGTGAGGGGAGACTTGGCCGAGGGGGAGTCGTACCCGAGGTCCTGATAAATGCTTTGGCTGATTCCCCTTGTGAGTGATGGAGCACTAACCCTGTTTAGCTTCTTTAATATACTTGTATTAGCATGAATAAATAACAAGTGTGTCCGGATGCTACAAATATTTGATTGTGCCTCCCGTAATAGGCTGGCGTCTTCCGTCACATGGTGCCACTGCGACTCTCTTGGTGTCGCAGCCGAGGCGGACTGACATCGATCTTTATCGCCTGCCCCCTAAATCAATTATAAACCCTCCGAGAGAGAGAGAGTGCCAGAGAGGGGCGAGAGCGGGCGATGATGGCTGTGCGGGGGGATGTGCCATTCCAGCTGTGCCAAGCTTTCTTGTCGTTTGTACCCTTGTTTTTACAACAAAAAGCTCTGATGTGTCATAATGGGTGTTGTAGCTCCGCATGCATGGGGTGGTGGTGGGTGGGGGTGGTGGGGGGTAACACATGCCTCTAGCTCACAAATTCAGTTTAAAGCTCTATTTTAGGTGAACTTACATACTGTAGATCTTACTGACACTCTCCTTCCGTAATATAAAAGAAACTGCAGGATTACGAAGGTGTGCAGAGCACTAGGGGAGGTCTTAAAGGGACAGTTCACCAAAATCAAAAAAACACATATTGTTCCTCTTACCTGTATTGCTGTTTATAAATCTAGATTAATTTAGTGTGAGTTGTCTAGTGTTGGAGATGTCTGCCTTTTCTCCAATATAATGGAACTAGATGGCACTCTGCTTGTGGAGCTCAAAGTGCCAAAAAAGTACATTTGAAAAACTCCATCCATACATCTGAAAATCCACAGAACTTGTTGTGAGCAGTTTCAACTATTGTCTTTCTTCCGAACTACACCTGCCGACCATATCACTGCACAGAAGGAAGTGTGGACGAGAGGTCAGCACAAAATCAATTAGTTTGTAATCCACGTAATCATGAACCGAGAAGTATAAAGAGTGGTGAGCACCGCGTAAGGAGGAGGTCTGGGTGTATGGGTGGGTCAAAAAACACCAGACTTTCGCCCAGGTGTTCATGTCCTGTGTGAAACCTCAAAGTTGATTTATTTGTCACGCAACTTCCGTACTTAAATTACAGCACTTTCTGAGCTATTTTAACCCAAACCACAATCTTTTCCGAATATTAACTTAGTAGTTTTTGTCACGTAACTTCCGTACTTAAGTTACGACACTTCCGGTGTTATTTAAACCCAAATCGTGATCTTTTCCTAAACCTAACTAAGTAGGTTTGTTGCCTAAGCCTGACCAAGTCATTCTATTCCTAAACCTAAATGAGTAGTTTTATTTTGAAAAGACTGGAGCGGAAATTAACACATGTCAAGTGTTGTTGGACATTCGTAGGAAAAAGCAGGAAAAATAAGTTATTGAAAGTCGTGCTGAGCATCACAAAAAAAAAACTGTGAAATTTGTCTCAATGTAGACGCATCAACATGATTACATTTTGTGACTATTTCACAAACTGCCGTGAGACTGTGTTGCAGTATCGAGTATAGATGCACACTTCCTTCAGTAATACGGTTGTCAAGTGTAATTCAGTAGAAAGAAAATATTTCCTACATGAAACTGCTCACAACAAGGTCTGTGGATTATTTTAAGTAAACCGGGTCATGATTTCTGAGTTTTTTAAATGTCCTTTTTTTGCTGCTTTCAGCACCACACGCCGAGGGCCATCAAGTTCCATTAGCCTACATTCGAGAAAAGGCAGACATCTCTACGGCCGATATCTCCAACAACTCACACCAAATCAATCTAGATTAATACATAGCACTACAGGTAAGAGGAATATTGTGTGTTTTTGATGTTGGGGTGAACTGTCCCTTTAAAAGTTACTTTCAGGGTCATGATAAATATTATCTGATGATAAAATCATGATGAATGACACCGTATCAGGAGCAGTCTGCTTCTACAAATGTACAAACAGAAACATAACAAATGCTTCTCCATTGTCCTCTGATGCATCAGTGGCCCAGAAGCTAACAGCGTATCTAAATCGTACCCTCTCTTCTCTGTCTCTGTTCAGACAGATGCCCTGTACACACCTCCCACACATGCAGCATTAAGCCATTTCACCTCTGACCCCTCTCTGACAGGGTTGGTAGAGAGACGGACAGATACACCGGGCGCTATGTTCATTAGCTGACGCAGCCACACCGGAGCCTGCCGCAGATTAATAGCAGAGTTTTACTAGCTATTACTAATGTTTCGGTTTTAAAAGACAGCTATCCTAACAGACTCTCTGAAGCCAAAAGGCCCCCCACACACTCTTTGTTGCTGTGAGAGACCATTAGTGTCAACGTGAGGAGAAAAATAGAAGAGAAAGTGCTCTTTTAAAAGCTTTCTGATCACAGATATTCTTTTTTTCTATTTTCATTCCATCAAACATATCTTCCATTCTTTCATTCACACAAATATATACAACACATACATTTGCTGGTGTGAAAAAAAACAACACTGATATGAACTATAAGTAAAGACAGAGACCCCTCAAGTTCCAAACCTTACACTGCAATACTGAATGAACAAAAAAGAGAAAAGTTCATCCAGTTTAAACTTTGTACGTGAAGTATGATCTGGCAGATTCACAGTTTTATGTGGCATGTCAGTGTGACAGCCTGCCATAAGCACACACACACTCAGTAGCTACACTAATGTATGTGCACAAAGCGGAACTGTGACAGCTACATACCAAAACTCTTGATCTGAAAAAGCCAATTAAAGGTGTGAATGCATGCATCCACATACCAAATAATGACAAATAATAATGAATGCAAAGGCCGAGGACACGTGTCAGTGTGTGTATGCTGCTGTGTATAGTATGTTTTGTGCATGTAGTAGTACCTAATGTCAGTATAGTATGTCTAATAACTATGAAATTATAAATATAAACAAGTAGCACTCAAGTGAAAAAAAAGAAGAAAAAAAAGATGGTATGGTTTCAAATTAGAATATTGAAGCTAAAATAAATAAATAAATAAATAAAATAATAAAAAAGAATCTGACATAAAATACTCTGCAAACATGCTTTGACGATGTACTAGGGTACTGCAGTATTTTGAGCTAAATGCTAGCGTGCTCATGTTTAGCAGGCATATATTTTTTTTACAATGGTCACCATCTTAGTTTAGCATGTTAGCATGCTAAATTTGCTAATTTGTACTAAACACAAAGTACAGCGCAGGCTAAGGGCCAATGGCTATTGAGAATAAGCATAATAGGTCATCTTTGATAATCACCAAGATACTTAAGACGCTATTGTATTGCAGGTTTGCTTTAGATATTTTCAATAGCAACTTTTAAACTTGAATAAATGTATAAGACTGTGATCCCAAGGAGAACGACAGCATCAGATCAGTGGTCATAGTAATTATGATGAAAAGGAGGAAGTCAGGTGACGTTATTACAGAGTGACAAACTAAAGTCGGGAGGAAGTTGAGGTGGATGCAATGGTCAACAAAACATCAGATGTTAACTCAGGAGACCGCTTTTGGTTTCAAACTGAGAGTCAGCGTTATTGTTTTTTAAGCATGATCACAATAGATCCCTAATCTTCACCATGTGTTTATTGTTCGCTCCCCAAACCATTCCAACCCCAAACCACAATGTTTCCCTTAACCTCGTTTTAGTGCCTAAACCTAACCATTTATTTTTCAACAGTGATTTGTAACGGTTTTGGAAAGCACAGACAAAAATGACAAACTACATATTTTTTTGATTTATCGTGATGTTTTGAAGATTGAACCCACACAGATTCACGTGTACATAGTTGTCTTGACATGTACGCACAATATTTACCAGCTTAAAGTGGGTGTAGGCAGAATGTTTTTGGCATCATTGGGCAAGAATTCCATAATAACCTTTCAGCATATTGTAACCCAAGTGTTCTGAGAGATAACTAGACTTCTACTCCTCCTCATGGCTCTGTTTTCAGGCTTTAAAAAATCTAGCCTGTGACGGGAAACTTCGGTCAATCACAGGTCATTTCAGACCTATTCCCTATTGGCTGTTCATTCGATGGAGGCAGCTCTCAATCACTCACAAACTCCGATCACACGGTCAAACTATGCAGCGCTGATCAAATTTGATTCAATATTCTGTCACTGTAATGCTTATTTCTCGCATAAAATGTTTTCAGAAACATCTTGCAGTGTACTGTTTAGCTATAAGATGAGAAAGTTTGCTCCGGCTGGTGGGCGGGGCTTGGTATTTCCTCAACTGCGGTCGAGTCAAAAACTTTCTCATTTTAAAGCTTAACAGTTCACTACAACATGTTTCTGAAAATATGTTATGCGAGACATAAGTATTACAGTAACAGAATCTTGATTAATATTTGATCAGCGCTGCCTAGTTTGACCGTTTGATCGGAGTTCTCGAGTGTTTGACAGCTGCTCAGAGACGGCAGGCTCCAGCTTGGCTCTGATTGGTTGTTTTCCTTCGGTCTGTGAAATCTTGCAGATGCCATTAGGAGCACCGGAGGACACCGGAGGACACAGAGGCACATGACTTTTTCAGATTACCTGTCTCATGCACTATTGTCAGGATATAGTGACCGTTCTATGAAAATAACTTATTTGCATATTTGCTCCAATTCTACCAACTGCTGCTTTAAGTAAATGTATAAATAATAAAAAAAAAATGTAAAATGTAAAGAGTGATAACTGCCTCCTGGTAGCTGGTTGATTTTAAGCTGCATGCATTTTTTTTTTTTTTTTACAGAACAGGGAAAACGGACAGGAACAGAAAAGATAGATGCCTCAGCGCAGCCGGAGCCAGACGCGAGCGCGTGCGAGCCGACGGAGTGTTGAGAGAATCCCTCTCTTCTCGCGGCGCAGAATCGAGACTGACATTTGATATTTTCCATTGAATTACACCTCATCTGGAATTCACTTTGAACAGTTTGAAATCTTAACTTCCTCTTTGGCATGGCATTACATCTCGGAAAAAATAAATAAATCAGGCAAATAGCAATCATTTTACCCCAGCAGTCTTGATCTGTCAATCATCTCCAAAGTGATCTGAAGACGCACAAGTTCGCCGAGTGGAGGGAATCAAAATGAAGGAAATAGGATAAAATGCACATCAGTTATTCATCACAAAACGAGTTCAACCAAAGTCACATTTTCTCCCCTTTCTTCCTCGCAGCTAAGTGCAAATACTGACACATGTACTTCAAGGCTCCCCACTGCATTTTCAAAGAAGGGATCCGGCTCTATTAAAAATTCATAAGGTCATATTAATTAGAGACGGAATATTTTTTTTTCTTGCATGAGAGCGATGAAGAAATCCCAAAAAAAAAAAAAAAAAGGAGGCCCGGAGGATCGTTTTGATTCGGCTGGCCTCAGAATGAATGGAGAAGGTGAAAGGCACAAGGCTAAAACACGTGCTTTGTTCTGAGGCCAGTCTCTTTGTTCATCAAGCCCACCACTAATTTGTTCACCCGCCCCCACCTCACACACACACACACACACACACACACACACACACACACACACGCAAACACTCCTCGGCCATATTTCTCCTTTATTGTATATTCTTTTTTAGTTGAGTGCCGCTGATTTGAAATGCTAATTAAACATATTTTTAATGTATTCACTAGGCTCATCAAGGCAGCCTCATATATCAAAGTGTCCAAAGTTGTATTGATGTTGGATATCAAAGAGGTGATTACTTCGTAATATCTAGAATTTTTTTGCCGTTAATTGTCCTCGTCCTGGTCCAAAAGCATTTCCGGAGTGATAACACACGCGGCAGACATGTGGGACTTTGTTTTTATCAAAGAACACAGGACAAACAGATAAACAGATAAATCCATTTGCCTTCCCATCCCACATCGTTGTATCGGTTTTTATTCCAGTTTTGTCTTTTCATGTTAAAATGTAGGCTCGCACATTAGCGAGAGTAACGCGCATGAGCCCTCGTTAATGTACGAGAGACTTGCAAACAAACAAGCAAACAAACATGTGCTTCCTCTAGTATCTTGTCACTGCGTTGCGCGGTACATGTGTGGACACACACACACATATTTGCGCAGTGCACGCAGCCTGTCAGCAGGTAAAGAGAGTGCAAGTGTGCGTGTGAAGTGCGCGTGTGCACGTCAAATCCACAAACAACAAAAGATGCACTATAAAATACATGAAAGGAAATAATTCATTAACAGCCTACTTTACATTTTTTCCCCCCCATTTCCCACTAATTAGACTCAAAAACAATAAGAATAGCTGCAGTTCTATTTCAAACAGCAATGGTAATAATAATGCTGATGGTAAAATACTCATAACAGCGCCGTGTTCTTGATATCAAACGGCACCGTGATGAGGAGGGGGGGAAAGAACAATGAGCCATCAGAGGATCCTTTCTTTTATTTTCATTTTAATTTGTATGCGTCCTTCCTTTGCGATGGTGGCAATGATTCCCGCTCTCTCCTTTCTCTCTCTCTGTGTGTGTCTGATGTAGCTAATGCCATTAACTCTCCCTGCCACTTTCCAGGTCACTAATTCTTCAGCTCTGAGTTCATTGTGCCCAGACCGCGGTGCTGTCTCCATAACGAGGTTATTTCTGGGTTATTACCTTCCTCTATGATGTGGCACCTGATGGGAGGCGAAATTGATATAAATCAAAAACGGTCTGCAATGAAAATTGAAATATTTGCTAATTTCTGCTCTCCTCCTTCCACTAAATCTGCATATTCAGAAAACAAACAAGTTGGGACTCCTTTATTCCATTTACACCTGGTATTAACATTTATAGTGTATGGGTAGTTCGATATTCCCTGTAAAAAAACACATTATTTAGAACTATGTGAATATATATTTTTTGCACATTGTGGCAATGACAACGTGTCTTATCTGGCCGCAATCAATGCACACGCCGTTTTGAGCTGAATTTTTGCACTCACTTTGAAAACACCACAATGGACAACGTACAGATGATCGGTGAAGTGTTATTAATGAGTTATATATGATACCTCGTACGACACAGCTGCAACAGCTCCTTCTTCAGCTTGACCTGATGCCATATTCCATTTTCAATCAATGAAAGTTACGTTGTGTAACTCCTGTCATTAGGCGAATTCAGTGCAGCAGGCCAAGCAAGAACGCACAAGAAATGGAACATAATTTATTATTATTATAATATTAATAAGTATGTTTTTTTTTTGTTTATAATCCCCTGAAAACAATTATGTTTTTGTTACTTTAGAATCAGCTTTTTATATCAACACGTTCTCATCCCAACTCTTCAGACTTTGTCAGATCCCTCGGCATCACTTTTCGGTCACAATAAACACGTGCTTAATGTTGTGAATTAAACAAAAACACTTGCTTAGGTACAGGCAACAAAACCACTTAGTTAGGTTTAGGAAAAAAAACAAAAACACTTTACTCCATTTTTACAGAGAAAATGTGACTGGACATTGTGAACACGGGACACGAACAATCAGCTGATTGTAAAGTGCAAGCGAAACGTAACGCAAGAGACTAATACGTCATCACAGTACTTTCCCTGAGCGATTACTGTTGCCGTGGTTAATGCAACGCCCGGTGCGTCTTATACTCGCGTCAGCCAACGTAGTTCTCCAACATGCTTGGCACATGGTAGAAGTTTCAGTTGGTTGCACTCTGCAATCTCACTGTTAGATGCCAACAAATCCAAAACACTGCTCTTTTAATGCTAATAACAATACTTTTTAGACTTGGTGCCTGCGAGCTAGTTCAGGCAATCAACTTGAATTGGTTGCTCCACTCATGTGGCATACTCTCTGCAACATACAGTATATCCAACTCATCCTTTAGATTATGCCGGTGTAGGTCAGTTGTTAGTGCTATGTTTGCTGCCATGCATGCTTCCACAACGCTCATCTAAAAATTGTGGTGACCCTTTTAGCATTTCGTGAGCCCACTCCACCTGTAGGCTCTGAGTCTATGTTGCCCTGGGGGGGGGGAGTTACACTGCTGTGCTGAGCTTGGTGTTTCCTATTTGGGGAGTGACGAGGTCAGAGCCTAGATGCCAAATAGCAATGTTACATATTCTACATTCACATAATAATCCGTTCCATGTGAGTTGGTTGACTGTAATAAATAAATACAACAATTTTCCTCACCAGAATTTAACTTCTAAAAATGATTTATTCAGATTAAATATCCAAATACAGATTGCTTGTTTATAGCAGGTGTAAATGCAGTTAAAACAAAGTCCAACTCCCTGTAACACCGCTGGTTGGGTCTCAGTAATACATCAACAGGCAGGGTGTGAGGAGTAAGGAGGGGTAGCAAAAGAACATGTGGCATTTCTCTTTCTCTCTTTTTTTATTTGCCCTTGCAGTCCCATTTTCAATTATCCTGTTGGGGGAAGGCAGAGTCAGAATCCCAGACAATCCCATTTCCAAGAGGTAGGCGAGGTGTGAATGTGAGTGCATGGGAGCAGAAGAGTGGCTGTCGAAGAGAAAGGGACTGGCATTTGACTCTGCTGAATAAGCCCAAGGTGTGCAGTCTGCCAGGTTAGAGAGGTTACGCATGGGAGGGGAAAAGGGAGGAGAGGGCTGTGTACTGTATGGTGTGTGGGTGTTAATGAGGGATGTGAGGTGTACGGTGAAGAAGCAGCAGGTATAGGAGGACAGAGAGAGAGAGAGAGAGAGAGAGAGAGAGGCAGGGAGGGAGGGAAGGAGTGATCTGGGTTTCAGCCTTGCTCATTATGGTCTGTCTCATTGAGAGGTGAAATGAGGCTTGCTGATGGCTCGGTGTGGAAGGCATCGTCCTTGTCGAAGTGAATCATGACAAGAAAAGGCAAAAAAAAAAAAAAAACCTTCATCAACTCCATTAACAATACTCAAGCACTCTTCAGCGTTCCTTTGAGTGGCATCCAAATGTCACTGAAAAGGATAATGCAACATTAAAAAAGGAAACGTCTTTTGTTACCCTCCAGCCGGCACTGAGCGTGACCTAGTGAGGAGAGAAACAATCTGCAGCAGCGAGTGATTTGGATACATCCTCACAAATGTACTGTAGTGTTTGTGGCATTTGTGTTTTTAATTAATGAATTTGCCCTTTCTGATCCACCTGTACAATGTGATGTTCTCATGGTGATAGAAAAGAGGGTTATATGTGTCAAGAAACCCTGTCTGGACTCCAACCGGGATGTTCCAGTTACATCCTTCCTGACACACCTGATCTTTTTATTTTGTATTATCTAGATGACTTTGCGGTGGAATAGAGACATGTGACAGATGTGGCAGCATGTCTACAGTAGAGGAAGCAATAGGTATTCACAACATCTGTTTTTATTAATTATTTATTGCATCATCTTGTTTTTTTATGTGTGTTTTTTTTTTAGTTTTTACACCAAGGTCTTTCTTTATGCACAAAAATGCACTTTACAATGGGTGGACTGAAATGTATCCACTGTAACTTGAGACAAGTGAGAATAAGCACCCCAGTTGCAAAATAACTGTTGGCATTGTACGATTCTGCAAACCACAGATATGTTGAATGTCGTCGTTTCTAAACCAAAAACACATTTCATAAAGACGTTTCATATCAGACTCGTATCACATTTGACGCACGTGTCAATATCTGCTCCAGTCTTTTCAAAATAAAACTACTTAATTAGGTTTAGGACAAGATCTCGGTTTGGGTTAAAATAACTCCGGAAGTGGCATAACTTAAGTACAGAAGTTACGTTCCGTAAGTTACAAATAATTTAACTGTGACTTTTGGTTTCACACGGGACACAAACACCGGTCTCCTGGGTGGAAATCCTGTGTATTTGACCCACCCATCCACCCCGACCTCCTCCCTACATGGCGTTCGTCGCTTTCTTTTCTTCCCGGTTCACAATTATGTGGATTACATATATATATATTATATATATTTAAAAATGTGAAATTTGTGTCTATGTACACAAATCAATACATTTAATTTTGTGACCATTTCACGTACTGCTGTGCGACTGGGCTGGTATTTGTGCATATCCAGTTTGTTTGACCCTCGACACATGCATGCTGAGTGTGAGTTGCTTGTGCATTCACTTGTGTTTATGTATGTTTACAAACTTCTTGCAAAAGTTTTGAAATGGCTGATGCCTTAAATTGCAAATAACGTGCACAAAAAGTGAGAGAAATCCGTTTCAGGATTATGTGGCGAAGACTGGTTACAGTGTGACACTGAAGTTTTTGGGGTGACGGATAGACCAACACAATACATGTGACTGTGCCCTAGACCATGTGTTCTCTGTGTGTAATACGTATGTACCTGTGTGTGTCCGCACAGTAAAACATGCCCACCACCTTGTGCCACACTGTACTGTATGCATGCTCTTCACCTCATGTGTTGCCTATGTGTGGGCTCATGTGTTTGCCACTTAGTGTGATTGAGAGCAGAGTGGTGCTGAGATGGCAGCTGGCGAGGCTAATCCCCGTACGTGAGGGACGCGGCCCAGCCCCCGGTGTCACCCAGACCTGCCAGGCCTGACGGAGGTGCATTCAGCCCGGCCGCTTAGTGTCAGTCGTCCCCTGTCACTCAGTCCCATAATCACCCCCATGACTGACAGACAGGCCTTTCCCTTTGATGGTGCAGGGGATTTTAGAGGAGAGCCAAAGAGCTGCAGCGATGATCCGCCACTGTGCGTGCGCGTGTGTGTGAGCGGGGATGTTTGCATGTGTGTGTTGCGGGTTGGATGCCACCGGGAGGGCTGCCTTTTTTCACGAGGGTGTAAGATGATGCTTCTGATCCAGCTTAATGATGGAGATGAAGATGGTGGTCCTGAAGATGATGCTGATGGTGATGATTACCTTGGTGGCAAAGTGTGCCGAAGATGTGTGATGTAGAGGGATCAGTGGGGCAGCCACTCCGCTAAGGCAAAGCCAGAGGGACCAAAGGAGACAGCAACACAAAGCCACGGATTTACTGTGTGCTATGTGTGTGTGTGTGTGTGTGTGAGGAGAAAGGAGAGTGTGTGCGAGAGTTTAACAGTGTCACACACTCGCACACGCTTCACATTTGAAGCAGGGAAAATCTGAAATACACATGTAATCGCACGATTATGATAATACACATCAAGTGTCATCTTAGTTGATATTCTGCCTGGGACGGGGAGTCGTGTTTGAGTGTGTTTGCTATCAAGGTTGTTGGTAAAAATCCTGTCAGGCCTCTGACAGTTCAGATTCTTATTGACTCTCAGAATACTGTTACGTTTGCATGTGTGTGGTTGTGAGAGAGAGAGAGATAGAGAGAGAGAGAGAGAGAGAGAGAGAGAGAGAGAGAGAGGCATTGGTGTGCAGGACTTGCTCCTGTGGTTGTTATTTCATCGTTGAGTGCAGACAGAGCGAGCAGCGGTAATGCACAACTTTGACAAAAGGCTGCATTTCCACTCTGAGCTGATCCATGTTGTGAACAACAGGTTTTGCAGTAACTTTGATTTGTTATGAAGTCGAAACTCAGTCGAACCATGACACAGACATAAAGCAGGTACTGCAGGAATCTGTGTGATCTGCTCTTTCCAGCAGTTTCTCTGATGTCATCGAAGATAATTGTCATTTAATCTGCTTGTGAATCACAATAATTCCTCAGAAATATTAACATTGGTGCCACCATGAGGCTGACATCTTTTGGTTTTAAGTAAAAAGTCTTGATAGCTCATGAGTGGATTGCCATGGAACTGATATAGACATTCAAGACCTTAATGGATGAACCATGATGGCGTTGGTGATCCCCATTTGCTTATTAGTGTTACGTGGTTCAGTCACACCCACCTGTTATGTCAATCCACACAACATTCACAAATATGAGGAAATATCACATGACCTGACTCGCAAACCGCAAACTTTATACATTATAGTTGCAAAACTGTCAGGACTGACAAAAGGACAGAGACAGACTGAGAGAGGGGAAGAGAAGATGTAAGCTGACAAAAATAGAGAGATTTTGGTAAAGTTTTTGTGTCGTTTTTCGTCAACGATATTGCATGTTTGATATCGTCGGTGCCGTCTTGTCATGGTCTCATCTAAGTTGTTATTAACAAAATGAACACTGTGTTGGCAAACAATACCAAATCCTTCACACCCACATGTTACATCTTCTATGTAACACATGTAAAAAGGAAAACAAGGCATTGTGGTTTAAAAAAGCAGAAAGTCTTCAGTTTGGAGTTACAGTATTTAGTGACCATCAACAGCCAGCTTAGTCTCAGTTACTGCACACAGCACTGGCTTCTTCTACCTTCTGCCCCTGTACCAAGGTAACACATTTAAGTTAAACTGACTGAACCCTCTACCTGGTACAGAAAACAAACAACCCTTCAAAATGTAAAAATAACCATGATTTGTTGGTTTGATTTGATTTTCTTGTCAACTGTTCATCCGATCAACTTCTGATGACCCAAGGAAGCGTATTGTCGAGTGTGTGGGACATATTTACAGTATTGGTAGTGCATTGTGTACACACTGTGCAGTGCTGAACGGCATGCTGGGTACAGCTCGCTCTCAGTTGATGTTTGTGTGAGCTTTTGCACCGAAATGATGTGTATACTCCAGCATTGCTAGGGGATGCAACTATGTCATGGCGGGTGTTTTGCTCAGGATCAATGGAAGCGCAGTGTCCAGTGTGAAGTTGTTTGGATGAGTGGTTCTTGAGAAAGCTGCAAGCAGCAATACCAGAGGACAAGCAATCGGCCTGTTGAGAACAGGCCCAGACTGCACTAGTAATCTAACATTTTAAAATAATTTATAAAATCACATTACTGTTTGTCATCATTGTTCTCCCCAACAGGAGTGTGTCTATGTTCCCTCAGCCCTATGTTCCCTTGGATCAGTACCTCCGCTGTTGTCATGCCATTGTTCCGACGACCCATTATTCCGAAACCCCAATAGTCCGAAAAATGTCCCATTGTTCCGAAAGGCCCATTACGCCGAAAATAAAACATACAGGATCACAAGACGTAACCGAACCTTTTCGGTCACAATGTTTTTTTCCTACCGTGACGAAGGCATGACCCGCCCTACTCTGCCTCTGGTTGGCCTACCCTGATATTCTTACCCTAACCTCACTAATCTCACTCCTCACACCTGAATCTAGCCAACACAACCAAAGAAGGCAAAGAGTAGTCTACTAACCAGACTGTCTGTCTTGTTATCGGATATTATTACACAGCTTTGTTAATCAATCACAGCGTTCTACGGGCTGTTATTTCTTTATAGCAGGCCGTTTCTATGTGTAACAGACCGTTGCTATGGGCGCAGTTTTGATGTCGGACTCTGGTGGACCGTTTTTGTGTCCAATTATTGATTTATTAAGTAAGTAGCTGTGTAATAAACGGGATAATGTACAGCTATAGCGGGGCATTGTTGTGAAAGAAACCCCTTCATGGCGATGAGGCACCCAAAGTGGAGCAGGTAGGTGTTGCATTGCCCTGACCGGCTCGCTGTACATTATTCCTTACTTGTTAGCGCACTCAAGAAGTTATACTTTTTTCACATGGACCAAGGATGATGCTTAGGGAACACGGGGCTGAGGGAACATAGGCCTGACCCCGTTCCCAACATGTAGCCATAGGCCTGTAAAGTAAGGGAGTGAAAACTAGGCGATAACAGCCGAGGGTTCCAGTGGGTTAAAATAGAGTTGGATTGCAAGTGTCTTCATTGCCAGCTCGCCACAGACACATAAGCATCTCTTTGTCTGTCTGTGTGTTACAATGTCCCGAGCAGTAATTGCTTAAAGCAAGACGCATTCTGTCGAGTGGACTCCTAAATGAAAATATGTTTTCACCCTGTTTTCAATCACAGTCTGAACCAGACAATTAATGCTCTCTTAATCCCTGGACACACATTCCCCGCTCTGACAATGAGACCAATAAAAACCAACACAAAATAAATTCTCCGTTGTTTTCTTTTTACCAATTTCACCACTTGTTTTTTTAGTTTTTTTTCTTGTCTCTCTTCTATTTCCAATCTTGAACTCATGAGTTTTCTCTGATAGTGATCCTGTTAAATTAAGTGCCTGAGCTTTATCCAGTGCCCTCTCACCGTCACTCCTTTAATTTAGTCATTATAATTAACCATTAACTGGTGTCAGTTTCTGGGCTACTAACAGGCCCACTCAGTTCTGCTTGTCTGCATTATCACAGTTTGGGGGAGAAAGTAAATTATAATGAAGGGCTATATAGTCCAATTACTGATAAAAGCAGCCAAGTGCGCTCCTTGTAATTAGGTGCCAGTATCCCTCCCTCCTTCTCTCTCTCCCTCTTTCTCTCTCCCTTTCTCGGAGTGACACGTCGGAAGGGAATATATGCATAATAGCTATTTTTATTACCGTTAACCTCTTACTCATGTTCTTAACCCAGTGACTTTCAATCACAGAGACAAGGGGATGCCACAGTGAGACCTTATCTCGCAAGCAATTATTTTATGTACTCCACATGCCTGTTAAACAAAGTTAACTGATAGAAGTGGGAGTGTCGAGAAAGAGGAAAAGGAAAGGAGGCAAGTATTAAGAAAAAGCGAGGAGAAAAGGGAGGCCGGAGAGGAGTGAAGGATTGTAGGACAGCGAGCGGAAACAGGCAGCAGCGTATCCTTCTGTTCCCACTCTAATGGGATGGAGCTGAGCTGTCTCTTGTAGCTGGGTCGTGTAGTTCCCCACCAGAGCACTTACAAGTCAGGGCTGGTAATTAAACTGTACGATCAGCCCCTTTCCTTTTCCTTTTTTCCTCCTCCCTCTCTTTTCCCTTTCTCTTTCAGTCCGCCCGCCCGTTCCGTTCTCCCCTTTCTCTCTCTTGGCAGGTGAGACAACATGCTTTGGAAAAGCGTGAATTAAGAGGAGCGATGGGCAGAGACGAAGAAAGGAAGAGCAAATTAAGGCTGCTGGAATGAGGCTGGTTTTTAGAGGTGGAGCGGAGAGATGGGTTTTGAATGCAGGCTTAATTCAAAAGACTGGACATGAGGAGTTTTTTATACATGAGTGAACTGTGAGGAGAAGTAAGTTGAACTTAACTCTCACCCCGATTAAACATAATTCCTGTTAACTTAAGGCCATTCATTCACTAATACAGCAACACATTGGGCCAGATTTACCACTTTACTTTGGGGCCTTTTTTTTGAGGCGCAGATGTGACACATTGGGCCTCATGCAGGAAGAAATATAAGAAGAAACGTCCTCTTATTTTCTCGTATATTTGCTCTTCTTAGGTCAATTTTACTAGTGGTCGAGAGCGCTCTTACCAAGATAAGAAAAAAAAAACATCTTGATTTCACAGTCCACAAATTGTTTGTCCAATGCAAAAAAGTACGTTTTAAATTTGAGGAACATGTAATGTATGAATGTATGAATATCATACAATCAGATATACATTGTTATTATGTTTTAGAGTAATTATAGTGATTGGATTATTAAATTTGTTTGCTAAATAAATACTATTGGTCCATTGATCCCAATTAAGGCAATTAAGCATGTCTACCTACCTACTTGCGCGCACTCTGCCCCGTCTTCCACAAGCTGCTAGCTTGACAGCGTATTAACAGTATTAACAGTATTAACAGTATTAACAGTGGCCATGTTTGTTGTTAATGTCCATTATGATATGTTTATGTTCATAATGATAATTGTGGGGTAGTGGCTTTGTTTGGAGGGAGACCTGAAGGGACGGACTGTCAGTGTTGCCGACTTGGCAACTTGCTGGCTAGATTTGGAGCTAATGCTGCTAGCTGCTTTCACTGGAAAAGAGGTGGCAACACTGGGCTGGGTTTTCTGCTTGGAAAATTAAAAAAAAAATTGAGTGTACTCTTGCTAGTTTCTCAAGATCAATGACCCTGCCTTTAAGTTTGTTTAACAGTATCTCAGTTTCTCTACTGCTGAAGTTTCCTATTCTCACATCCTTTTAGGTGGCATCTCAAATAGGACATGTGACACAGTATTTGCACTCAGCACAACACCTGTCCTTATGTAGTGTTTAGGGGATATTACCTATGCTAATACCTGTCCTTATATAGAGTTTAGGGGGTGTTACCTATGCTAATGATAAACAATCGGCCACATGCCGAGTGGGACGCCTGGTTAAGCGCAGACTTGGATGGTTAAAAATGTTTTGTCCATCTGGAGTTAACTTTTCTTTTTTTTCTCTTAACAGAAAGTTAAGAGAGTGTTGCTGCACGAGGCCCATTCTGGCCTAAACACATGGGCACCAGGCTGGAGATGGGGAGTTATTTTAGCGATTGTTTACAAGGTGCGACTCTCTCCTTGTCGCACATGAATTCAAGAAATGATTACTCAGATCATTAATGGTGACATTTTAACAGAGGCTGATTGTTTATTCTGCTGGTTTTACTAAACTCAAGCGGTATGCGACATCAAGTTTTCTGTGGAAAATCTTCACCTCTAAAAAAGCTGGTGTAAACATGGCACAGATGGGATTTAGATGAGCCACAAGGAAGTTTGTGGTGAGAAAAAAAAGTGATTAATTTTACAAAACTCTAAATGGCAACAGATATAGAGTCCTAAATACTCAGAGATCTCCACTGAATTACTTATCAAAAAATAAATAAATAAACTAGTGCAATAATTATTAATGCACAGAATCCGGTTATTATGGAACAACAGAGGAACAGGTGGTGAGCATTTGTGTGTGTTCATTAAAGTTGACCATCAATGAAGCATGAAATCACGAATGGCTGCAACTTCACTTTTCTTTTTTTTTGATAGGACATTAATGCATCTGTCTGCAATTTAACCCAGTGTTTATAAGAGACATCTATCAAACACCTCCACTTGCTGGTAGGCTCAGTCCAGCAGCTGGACTGCTGTTTTAGTAAATTGGGAGCTGAATACGTCCAGATTCGGCCGCATATTCAATAAAACCCGCTGCGTACATCTCTCCATTGTGTTTTAGAAACTTCGACTCCATGGTAGCAGAGAATTCATTTTGGTTAGTCTATTTCGTTTCTGCGCTCAAAGTTGCAATTTCAAGGAAAAAGCATCTGTTTGCAATTACCTATAACATCCCAGAGAGCATTTAACAGATGGCAATCCTCAACATCGACACAAACATGTTCACGTTCGGTAAAACAGCTTTGAAAACTGCCATCAACTGGTATTTAGCTTCGGATTGTTTAAAACAATGCAGATTTATGGCTTATTGAAGTGACTTTACGACCAAAAAAAATCACTTCATGACTAATTAACATTAATTTATGTCAGGTTAGTTTCATGTGCATGAGGTGAGGTGATTTAGGGACTTGATGCGATTGATTCAAAAAGTCAACGGTACGCGGTGCTCCTGAACAACTCCCGTTATCAGTGCTGTGTGTGCAGGTCCAGAGCTGCGGTGCACCTGTCTGTGTGGATGCGGGGTCGCTCTGCAGAAAGGAGTGTGTTTTGTGAAGGCATTGTTTTCTGGGAGTTTGGTGGCGACAGACGATGGATTAAACGATGAATAAGTGATTTATTAGCTGCCGCTGTCACGCTGGTTAGATGGATTACTACAAGCCACCTCTGACCCCACTTACCAGCCCCTGTGTCTCACCGCAGAGGTGTGTGTGTGTGTGTGTGTGTGAGCGTCTGTTTGCGTGTGCGTAGGTAGGTGCGCTGGCCAGCTGTAATCTTGTGACAGGATGAGACTAGTTGATCAATGGCCTAATGAACACTGTATTTCATTGGGCCAATGAAGTGAGAGGTGCTAGCCAAAGCCATAGCAGCGGTTTGCTCTCAGGAAAGACGAGGTTCCTCCTCAAAAACAAACACTTTCACATTTTGTTAAACTGCTCTGGTTTCACTGGTGTGGTGGCTCAAATGTGGAGGAAAAAAGCACATGGTTGAAGTTTTATGCCATGTGACTCATTGTTTTATTCTTGAGCATATTCTCATTTTAGATGATTAGTTTGGACAAAGGGAACCAAAATTAAAATAGATGGCGACATAGCTGCAGAAATAAGTGAACTAGAATATGTTTTCTCTGAATTTAAATGTTCCAACATATACAACACTGTATTGGGCCATTTAGGTGAAATAAAAAAAAAATTATTACGGAGCCACAGTAGGGGGGTTATATTACGAGAAAAAAAAGATTATAAAGTCATAAATTTAGAGGAAAAAACTTGGATATTCTCTGAGGTTAAAGTCATAAATTTACGGGAAAAAACTCACAAATTTGCGAGATTATGAAGTCATAAATTTCCCCAAAAAATAAACTTGGATATTCTCTGAGATTAAAGTAATGAAAAATAGTGGGGTTTTAGTCAAGGGACCAAATCGGCTCCGTAATTATAGTATTTTTTTTACCTACAAAGGACTTAATAATGGTGTTGTAAACAGACAATTTTTTTTTGTATTTTTCAATCTGAAAATTTTTGACATTAGTCTCCATTATTAGTGCTTCAAACTATTGGCCATATGTTGTGGAATATTATATAATTTACTTAATATTCCCTTAATAGTAATTGATTATATTGTCCTATCGTTATTGTATGATTTGTGTTTTTGTGAGGTTACGAGGATATCCTCAGATTGGATATTTGGACTGGTGGTCGTCTGATCTGCCTCCCTTTCATTCTTATTCTACTTCCGTTGCACAGTTTTTAACATATATTGTTTTTGTCATTTTAAGGATGTTTTAAAGTCAATTGTCTCAGGTGTTTGAGATTTGTCTCTCCTCTTTCATATGCTGTTCCAGCCTGTGGCTCCAGTATGAAGATGTGCTGTATCACATTGTGACTCTGATGTCTGACGATTGTGTCGATGTTTGTGTTTGTAATAAACTCAGCGCTGACGGTGTGTAAAATGTCATTCACATGATTCTATTTCCCTGTGGACCTGTCTTCCAGGTTCTCACAGAATCTTCCTGTTCAAAGGCGAAAGACTTCATCATCTTAAAACTTCATGAAATCCAATACAAAGTCATACAGCCTCATACGTGTACAGTAGAGTTGAATCAACACCTGCCTTCCACAGCAAACTCATTATTATAAAGGAGCACAACAACCTGCACAAAGGTGATATTAACTGTAGGACTATCTTCCTCATCCTCCAGGAATCTTCGGCTGTGTTTGAACTGGTTTCATATCACGTGTTATCTGCTTCATTCTTTCTTGTCTGTTTTCTCTTTTTGTGAATTCCTTCCCTGTTGTGTGTTTAATGTTTCCTCCTTCCAGGTACCTTGAAGCTGCATTTTGTCCATAGTGTATCTAACTAACTATATGTATTTATGTCTACACATCATCTATTGCATGTATTGCATGAGAAACCCCTTTTAATCCAGTTTTTAAATTGTATTTATATATTTATTTATTTATTGTGTAGGATGAGTTGTCCCCTGAGGCAAAAGTGCGTATTTTTGTTTAGGGCCACATAAATAAAAATTGTTTTGACTAGATGGTGTTTTCATTATTGCGTCTACCCCCTGTGTTTTTTAACACAACAGTGTCTATTTTAACTAGCTATTTTTGGTGTATTTTGTCATAGATTGAAGACTGAATCCATATAAATATGTTATCCCTTTCAATTAAATTTTTTTTTCTTTTAAAAGTCTATGTAATATTGATGATGATTATCGATTGAAATGATGAAAGACGTGTAAAATTATTCAATATCACTTATCGCCAACATATTTCTATTCACTCTGAGGTAGGAAAGAGATGGAAAGCAATGCTGGAAAAATAATACAGGCTTCTGAGCTGTAAACATTACATGGTAACCTAGAACTGCTTCTTGTCCTCTCTCCTCCTCACCCCCCACACACACACACACACACACACACACACACACACACACACACACCAACACTTCACTCAGTTCCTCCCATTCCTCCCATTGTCTCCCGCTTTGATGAGCTTTTGCAATAAAATGCAAAACAAAAGGATAGGGGGCTTTTTGCACCTTGATGGCTGCTGACTCTGTTATGAGATCTGTAATAAAGGAAAGTAATATGCCTTAAACATTAAATAAGACTTTAATTGTCGCCACCATGAAAAACGCGCCTTTCCGAGGAGGTAATTGAATGTCCTCACCGCATTGGGGGAATTAAAATAGGTTATTTTATGTGTTGCTTTATTTTTGATTGAATCTGCTCTTAAGTGGGTGAGACAGTGGAGTTATCCGGTGTTTTAGATGCCTCGTGGAGTGCTCAGTGACTGGGAATTGAAAAGGGACAGAGAGAGAGAGAGGAAAAAGAAGGAGAGGTGGAGGCAGGAGAGAGACGGGGATGGAGGAGGGGAGGAGATGACAGAGACAAATGCCTCTGCATTGACAGCTGTCCCCCATTTTCTCACAGACAGACATACAAATGAGGACCACAAATCAAACGAATCCCTCCAAGATTAATCCTGGGCCCCGGCAGGCACGGGGCAGGAATTGGCAGGCCTGTGGACTGATGGAAGCGGATGGATCTTTTGACTTTGATAAACTGTATCAATACCAAACACTTTAGGATCAGATGTTAAAGGGATTGGCATTCGCTCATGTGGGAAGAATGAGCGTGCATGTGCTGATGAGCAAAGACACAATACAGCATCACAATGACAATTGAAATATCCCACGGTTAGCTCAGGACACATCTTATACTCACTGGTTCACTTTTGACTTGTACAGCAGGGATTGTTGGGGAAAATTGCCAGGTGTTTTATTGCAGCTCAGCCTCATCCAATGGCGTATGAATGACACGGTATTTTTTTATATTCATCCGCGTGAAGATGCTATGTTCAGAGCTAGTGACGTAAAATCAAAAGTAAGAGAGATAGCCTATAGTGGGAGGAGCGTGGAAGGAGAGAAGGATATGGATCCAACAAACACAGGACTTTCAAGACCGGTGTTAGAGACCGGTGTTTGTGTCCCAAAGTGTTGTCGAGTTATTTTGAAGTTGAGTTAGTGAAGTTTGCGACATGTTTTACGTACTTATGTTACGTTGTTTGCCTACATATTTCACTTATTTTAAGCCCAACCATGATGTATTTCCTAACCCTAACTAAGCGGTTTTGTTGCCTAAACCTAACTGTGACTGTTTCAGGGTAACAACGTGGCATTAAATGACACACAAAAGGCTGTTTCACAACTTCAACCCTGTGGCGTGTAAATGACTCACAAAAACCTTAAAATGTGTTATCATGACGTGCAGAAATGTTGCACTAATTATACACCTTCCCATGAGATCAGGTTGTTTATTGTGTTGGGAGTTTTTAGGTGAAATGCAGATTATTCAGCTTTAGGGTTAGTGGAGTCTGTGGAGGTTCAGCAAATAACAACCCTATCAGTCGAAACATAATTGCTGCCTGAATTATTTTTCTTTTTTTGACTGAATGAAGCTCTTCAGTTGAGTACCGCACCAGAGTCACAGGGAGGTGGCTGGGGTGGACATCTCTTCCGCGACCGGCGATTGCCCACTGATTACTACATTTCCATGGATGGAGTCGCCGCTACAAGAACCTCCCCAGTGCCCACCGTGCCCCGGCCTCATCGCCAGGGTGGATCTTCATGACGTCTGCTTCCTATGCCTCGGAGCGGACTTCGCAGAGGAGGACGTCCAGCCTGGCCTGTAGGGCGATTCCCAAATTCGACGCCAGCAGAGATGGGATCCTTTTCAACGCTGCAGAGTCAGACTCCGCTGTGATGACACCGACCCGGAGTCTGAGCTTGACGTTGCCGAGATCTCCGCTGTGGTCTCCGCTGTGGTCTCCGACGCTCCAGAGCCAGGAAGTGTTAAGAGCGACAAAGGCCTTGTGGAGAGGACGTCGGGATGGATGGGTGGGTCAAAAAACACCGGACTTTCACAAAGGAGACTGGTGTTTGTGTCAAGTGTGAAACCAGAAGTCAATGTTGATGTATTTGTCACATACTTCCGTACATGAGTAACGCTACTTTTGTATGGTTTTAAGGAAAACCACGATATTTGGTGTCCACGCACATGGATGCGTTCCACACGTGTGCATTTTGTGCATTTCTGGGTATGTACAATCAGTGTAGTTAACATTTTTTGAGGTCATATATTTTTGAGGGAACAATTTGTAAGCTTCACACATGTGCAGTTGATGAAATTTATGCCACGCTGACCTTTCAGACCCTCACGGTTACTTGGATGTAGAAAGCTCACTTTAACCCTACAGAGAACTAAAAAGACGCTTGAATATTAAAACAATTCTGATAAGATGTTAATGAAAAGCACCTCATGATGAGAAGACAACATGTCTCCTTCATTCTTCCTCTCACTCTCAAACCTTGGCCTCTCTCTACAAAATCACAAGGTCTGTTTTCTGTGCTGGGATTATAAATGAGTGGTGTGATAGTGAAAAGCTAAATGGGGGAATGTGTTTTTCGTGCTTTTTCCTACAAATGTCCAGCAACACGTGACGCACGTGACGATTTAGGCTTCAGTCTTTTCAAAACAAAACTACTTAGTTAGGTTTAGGAAAATTTGCGGTTTGGGTTTAAATAACACCAGAAGTTGCAAAACTTAAGTATGGAAGTTACGTGACAAAAAAACACTTAGTTAGCTTTAGGAAAAGATCGCGGTTTAGGTTAAAATAACTATTGAGGTGTTGTAACGAATAAATCAACTCTTGTGGTTTCATACGGGACGCGAACACCGGTCTCCTGGGCAAAAGTCCTGTGTTTTTGTTAACCGCTCTCTATACTTGTACTCTATACAATTACGTGGATTACATACCAATTGATTTCGTGCTGACCATCACAAAAAAAAAATCTAAATTTGTGTCTATGTACACAAATCAATACATTAAATTTCGGGACTATTTCACGAACTGATGTGCAACTGGGCTGGATATTTACCCAAGAAAGACAAGATATCTGCCGGCTGTGATTAGTTATTCCTCGTCACATGACGTGCGTTGCGGGCTGCAGCCCGGAAAAACAGGCACTTGTGCGTTGCAACGCGTCACTCCTGAGTTTGAGTGCGCCTGCCGCGTGTCTACATTGACAACAATGGATTTGAGCGCACAAAAAACGCGGCATGTGACAACCCCTAAGGAGGCCTGATGGGAATCAGATGCACGACTCAATATCAGGTCCGTAGTGGATGAAGAGCAGCTACTCTTCCTCCTGTGGCTCATTATTAATTTCATAAAATTTTTACAGTAAACAATACCAGTTACAGTCATCTTTCATTAACTGGAAACCTGGCGTCAGAATGTCTCCCTGTTTGATTTTTCGGTATCACTTGATGGAGTGACCTACATTCCTAAGAGAATCACATCAGACAGGTTTCATGGTTTTGGTCTATTTTGGTCACATTTCCAACAGCTTCAGATCAGTGATGCTTCAGAACCTCAAGCTTTTAATGATGATGATGTAATGTTTCTTATATCATTTTGTTTCTTATACAGATATATTTGGACACTGACAATGGTTGTTTGATGATACTTACTTTTAATTTGAGGGAATTAATGACTGCAGACAGATTTCTATTTCTTCAAATCAAAAAAGGAAAATAAACTTGAAGTGATGTTCCACCATACGGTAAACACAATTCGGTGTTTTGATGACAATGAAAACTTCAACTTCAACTTCACCTTTACTATTATGCCATTGGTTTATAGGCAAGCATTAACAATTCTGTTTCCTGGAACTTTGTTTCCCCAATTATGTTTTGGTGAGGAATTCTGCCTGGATTATGCTCACAGGCAACATTTTTCCTAGTGAATTAAGTGCTAGGTTTATGGACTGTATGTAAATCGTAGGGAGGTGGATGGTGGTAGGTGTGCAAAGCGCAGGACCTGGACAACAACAAAGACCGAGGGGTTGCATTCCAAGTCCCATGTGTGGTAGATATAGGCAACACCGTGCTAGGTAAGGTTAGGGAAAGAGAGTTGTTTTTAGTTAAATATTTAAAAAGTAAACTTGTCCGGTCTTTTGTGTGTGTTCTATCCCTTCAGCAGAGTTCCACAACCTTGGAAAACCTATGCCAAGAATTAATGAAGCTGTTGTGGAGGCTTGTGGTGATCTAAGACTAAACAACGCTGTGTCTAAAAAACACGTTTATACATCTAGTGTCGCCACCCAATACAAAGATGAGGTGGTTTGGCACCGGTACTGAAATAAAGGACACAAATGAAACCCGGTAATTTCAATAAAACTAAATTAAACTAAAGAAAAAAGAACACCAAACAAAAGAAAGCTGCAGCCTCACAGCAAGCTGCCAACTCCCCTCTTACTTCAGTGAATGGCATTTTATCTTCTCAGCCTCACCTAACTGGAGCCTACCACCTGCACAGGTAAGTGTAGGGGGCGCTAAACGAGCAAGCATCCAAATTCACATGGAATAAAGAACATGCCATTAATAATACAAGTTACTGCTGACATCTCAATCTATCTATGGGCACACCACATATTATAGAGTGTCATTTACTTTTGTATCTCACCTATCTTCTTGAATCTTAACAGAGCCCAGCCCCGCTCTGCTAAGAGGACATAATGAGGCAAACCTGTTTCTTTGATTGAGCTGCTGAGCAGCTGATCCACCCCGACATCCCCAACAAACAAATCATATGAGCCCATAAAACCAACAAACTAAACAAGCTTGTGTCATTTAGGGCCTAGTGAACATGGAGAAAAGCAACCTTTGAACAATACTTTTTTATTGTGTTCTACTAAGAACATTTGCCACCCCAATTATGTTTTTTATAAGAACAATGAGGGAATATTTGTAATTAATGTATCTGCCAAGTCGCAAAATGTTCATACGGAACATAAAATGTTCACTGACTACATATTTCATTTGTTTCCTCTACAATATCCATCTATCATAGTAACTAAAGCAAGATTTATGTTTATTTTGTGGTTTAGTTTAGGCACTTAAAGTGGCAACAGGTGACTTTTGAACTCCCGATTTGAACTACAATCCCTGATCTCAGCGCTGCGATAAAGGCAGAGTAAAACACCCGATGTATTAATAAGTAGGCACATTTTGTTGTTTACTTATCTAGCTAAGTAGAATGAACACTTTTTTTTTTTTTCAACGTACTAAGTTAAAGCAAGAAACTTGTGTATTGCCATTTTAAAGTACTTGATTAAGGTTGGGGTTATACTTATAATGGTTCTTGGTTAAATATTGAAAAAGTCAACAGTGACTTGAAGCACAAGACAGGACATGATAATTAGGGATGCACCGATCCGACTTATTCAGTCTCAATACCGATAGCGACACCTGGGCTTTGGGTATCAGCCGATACTGAGTACCGATCCGATACCGGTGTTTAATCAATAAGATGTATGCCTCACTGTGTGGAAGTGACTGGCATCATTCATTTATTTGTAAGGCAACATCAGGCTTGACTTAAACATTGCTTAACTAACTTAATAAAACAAAATAATAAATAGATACAAATTTACTGAATTTGTATTTATTATCAAAATATTAAATCGTACACCAGCAACTTGGTAAAAAATCTTAAAAAATTAACAGGAATTACTTTTCAAGTGTAAACCTTTTTAATGCAGCAACATATTGGTCAAAACGTAAACAGAAATTAAAATTCCAGGATATAATATATAGTATATAAACATAAAATTGAAGGTAATATTCAATTTTCCACCCCGTTGTCACCGATATCCGATCCAGCTATTTGAGTCAGTATCAGCCCGATAACCAATCCAGTATCGGTGCATCCTTAATGATAATCCAAGCAGCCAATGCTTCAAAATGTATTTGGCAAAGCAATTAAATAGCATATAAGCGTATTTTGTAAAATAAGAGTTAATATGTTGCTCCAAAATCTCCCATAGGTGATTCATTTGGTGACTATGAAAGCCTTATAGCATATGATCCACATCCTTTTCAGTGATCCCACACATCTTGTACGGAACCATCCACAGTCTCCACTCATTTATTCAGGTGTTTCCTATAATTTGTCATCATATAGACAATTTGGATTTGCTAATGTTTTGTTAATAGAACGGGTGATTTAGTTTCATTGCTGCAATATATTGAGTTACAGTTGTTTTAAATATCACTAAACCTGAAAATACATTAAATGAGTTCAAATACGCATTTGTGCTAATTGCAGTATTGGCTAGAATTCCTGAAAACGCAGCTTTGCTTTGGCGATACACGTCGTCTCTTTCAATAGCGGTGTATTAGAACTGATATTCAGGTTTTTGTCTTTTCCAAGTTCCCTATTCAGCCCCCACCCCCAAAAAAAAGAAAATATGACAAAGCACTTCAGATTAGGCTTCCTCTCCGTAATGCTTGATGAATGCCGGTGTTGAACTGTAGAAAAAGCCTCATTACGAGACACTTATAGATTACCCAGGGTGTCACACAGGGGGATAGGTGGTGGGTGTGAAGGTCTGTCTGCAAAGAGGAGGAGAAACAATGAGACTAGATGCTGCTCCGTCCCCCCCCCCCACACCTCCCTCCCTCTCTCTCTCCACCGTCCTCGAGCTCTTCTCTCTCTCAAATGGATAATTCTGGTGATGCTTGTGACAGGCCGTGGTTTAGATTTTGATTTATGTTCTTCCAAAGCTAAAATCAAAGAATCCATCTAGTGCTATTTTATGGCAGTTGGGATGATGAATGGGCCAGTCTCTGGGCCAAAGCAAGCTGCTGTGTCTTTGCCCCGGATTTTAATTGCTAAAGTAGCCAGTCATTGCTCAGGATTCAAGACGCAATGAGAGGGAGCGGGGCGATGCACTCTCTCTCTCTTCCTCTCCTCTCTGTCTCTCTCACTCTTTCTGTGTCATCCCTTCCCTCTTTTATCCTTTTAACGGTGCGTCCATCTCTCTCGCGATACCCCCTTTCCAAAAACGCTGAGGAGACGGCCGCTTTGGAAGAATATGTAATCTAGTTTACACTAACTCACTGTTAAATCATTCATAACCTGGGCATAGGGATCCGCTGTTACAAGTACAACTAATGGCTCACGTAATGGGCCTAACTTTGAAGTGTAAATTCCACATGTATATTTAATATATGGAAATGCCATCTTTAAGCAAAATGGCAGATAAGAGTTTGATCGCTGATTTTAGTGTTCGAAAATGTTCATAACTTTGGGGGTTTTTATCTTTTTTGTTGGGGGATAATGAGGCATGTATTCCTCTTATCCTACTTTCTGGGCTTTCTCAAAGCTATACATAATTACTCAACAACACATTCCCACGACTCGTAAAGCTGATAAACACATGTAAATAAAATCAGACGCTTGCACATCTATCGATGGAGGAAAACGCCATTCGTCCTGCCCCCTCATCTCCCCCCTCCTCCTCCTCATGCACTAATACATCCCATCCCTATCAAAGAGAGAGAGGGGGAGAGAGAGAAGGAGAGAGAGTAGTCATAGGGATCATCATTGCTTTTCAAACAGCACCAGAATCAATGATGCAAATTAGAAAAACAAGCAGGCAATAAATTCTTTCACAACTGCGGAGCCGGGCGAGAATTTTTAATAATTTTTAATAAAGCGTAATTGTAGTTTGTACCACTGAATAATTTAATCACATGGAAATGTGGAGCACGGATGGGGGAGAAAGTATACGCATCTAAAAAAAAAAAAAAAAAAAAACTCCCCTCCCTGTCTGTGGACCATATCCCTGTTTGTGTGTGTGTGACCAGATTTGATCACACATGTAGAAAAATGTGACTGCAATGAAAGATCTGGACGAAAGAAAACTAGTTTTATTGTACTTTCTAATATTTTTCATACACACTCTTCACTCCGAACATTTTTACACTTTCCTTATCATAGTTAATACTTGCTTAAAGGTAGGGTTGGTAGTGTTGTTCAAATACATTTTGGACAGCAATCAATAAATCAAATGCTCTGACAAAAAAAAAAAAAAAAAAATCCAGTATCTGTGGCTGTCGCAGGACAATAATAAGCCCGTCCATGTTCGTTGTTTACGTTCATAGTGATAATTTTGGGGGAGTGGCTTTGGAGGGGAGGCCTGAAGGAACGGACTGGCTAGATTTAGGGACTTTTTGGAGCCAGTGCTGCTAGGAACTATCACTGAAAAAGAGATGGCATCACTGGACTCGGTTTTTCAGTTGAATACTTTTTTTAAATCTAGTTTAATCTTGATAGTTTCTCAGCATTACTGACCCTACCTTTAATAGTATACTGTATTTTACTTATTTAGTTGAACTTTCTTTCTTAAGGTTTTCTTTTTATTTATTTGAAACACAGGTCTAAGGGTAGAAGGTGTTGTGCAGTTTGTAAAGCCCTTTAACCTTTACATTCATCGATATTTTGCAACTCTATACCTTGGATCTTTAGAGAGCAGGTTCCTTCATTCCTCATATTGTGGTGAAATTTGTTGCAGTATTGTGTGCATATAAACACAATCAGAGTGTGTGAACATGCTACGCCTGTGCACATACACCACTGTTCCTTGAACTGATGTCACCTGCACGTCGTCGTCCGCTGGTCTGACATGTGAAACAGCCGATGTGTGTGTGTGTGTGTGTGTGTGCGTGTGTGTGTGTGTGTGTGTGTGTGTGTGTTTGTGTGTGTGTGTGTGTGTGCAGGAGAGGAGTGGAGACGACGACGAGGAGGAGAGAGAGAGAGAGAGAGAGCCTCAGGTGAAACACAGGCCTGCCTGTAATTTATAACCATGACATGGGAGCCAAGTTTCTCTAAATGAGGCATTCAGATAGCCAAACCAGTCATTTATCCTGGTGATTAATACAAATGATATTCGTAATAATAAATATCGCCGCCTCGCAGTGCGTAAAGCAGCGGGAGCAGGAAAAGAGAGACAGAGAGAGAGAAGTGTGTGTGTGTGGGGGGACGGTTCCAGTGTTTACTGTGTGACGATCATGAAGGGACCTCTCGTCAAGTTGCCGTCAGAGAAAATATCAGTTCTGCTGTAAGAGACAAGTGAGCCATTTGATGTCGTCTAGTGACATTTTCAGGTAATTGATATAAATTGACAGTGTGCTTTGTTGAGACGTGGTCTTTAGGGGTGTTTTTCTAGTGGCTCCCTGTAGCAGTGTTTCCATCAATATATTTTGATGTATCGTATTAGAAAAGTTGAATGGAAACGGCAAAATTCAATAAAACTTCCTCAATTGTGCAAAAACAGTTTTTACGCTCCCTTGAGGTGGGTTTTGCCTTTGTCGAAAAAGTGAACTGAATAAGATATGGAAACATCTTTGTGGAATAAATTCTGATGAAGCGAACATTAACTCACAGGAAAGAACAATTAAAACTTGCCCAGTTGAAACAAATTCCTGAAGACCTCTCTCCATTTTTCTCTCGTAGATGGTTAGATGACCAAGGCCACTTGTTTTGTTTCCGGGTCGCAACCCCTACTTCTTCTTCTACTCTGTTTACTGGTAGATTACAGCCATGCGTAGCCTTTAGCGCCAACTTCTGACCAAACTACGTTGTAGCCGAATTTATTAAACCAGTTAATGGAAACACGCCTAACTAGCATTTCTTTTTTTGCGACATTTCAAAAGTTTGCTTAAAATTTCCGTAACAATTGAATGGAAACACAACAAGAATTTTTTTTTATTTCTTTATTTTTTTATTTATGTTGTGTAATCTTTGAAGCCTGGTAGATATTATGGGGTGAAGCCACATTTCTGTGCACAAATACGTATTCCGCATTTCAAATTGATGATTTATGCACACAAATGAATAGAATATAACATTAGACAATATGTTTTAACATTTTAATATTTAGGTGACGTCAAAGACAACAGAAGTTTGTTTTCTGTTTGTTTTTTCAGTTATCTTGTTTTTTTTATTTCTTATTTTTTATTTTCCTTTGTACAAAAACACACAAATTAAACTCCACTTTAGATAATATTGTCTATATAATGCCTGACAACTTTCACTGTTTATTTTACACTGTATGTATACAGTGGTATAAGTGCACATTAGCCCCAAATTATGCATTATTATATATTATCAATGATAGTTCTTACTTTAAAAGCCACAAATTGGGGCTAATGTGCACTAAAGTGATAGTAGCCAAAGCTGACAGGTATTGTTGAAACAACGCCCATCACAACTTAAAAAACTGTAAAGAAAAAAAGTAATGAAATATATGAAAAAAAGAAAAAAGTATAGAAGGGCCAAAACATGCCTCACATAAATATATGAATATAAAGGAATAAATACATCAATACAAAGACAAAGCTTCTATCCTGATGCTGAAACTGCCCCTGCTGTTACAGTAATTTGACAGTGATTTGAATGCACAAATTATTAATGTAAGAGCAAAAACGACTAATTTGTGTGTACACATTTTTTCCCCTGACACCTGCCGGGCTTTGTATGAACCAGACAAAGGCAGATTTTCTGAAATCTCTATCCTAAATAAACATACCACATGGAGACACGTGGGAGGGCATGACAACTGGCCAAAGAGCTGCTCCACTTCTCTCTTCTCTCTGATTCAGACACTAAGCTATGTGGTTAACTTATACACGGACACACACTCCCCTCTCGCTCTCTCTTTCTGTCTTTAAAATAGTCATCCCCCACTTCAAACTGGGTTTCACATTGATGAATGCAGGGGAGTCGATGAGGGAAGAAAATAGAATCATGCTTCTGCGGATCAACACAAAGATGGAGACGAAGAGAGGAATTGGAGAGGGAGAGAGACAGTACGGGCTGATGTCAGCGCCTGATAAAGTTTATGCCTTCCTGTCATCCCGCTGAAAGTAAACAGGCGCTGCAGCCTAACATGACATCACTAAGTAGGTTAAGTGTAGTCCCGCGTGGCCATCGATCATAACAGAATCTAGCATATTCTTGCCCTCACTAGGAGGAGAGGTAAAAGTTTTCCACTGTAGCTGAGATGACATTTAATTTTTCATATCTCCTCCATAGTCCTGGAATGAATTTTGGCAGACCTGATGCAATTTAACAGCTTGGCAGTTTAAAATTGGGCAATGAATCACTGGGATTCAATGGAAGCCCCGGCTGCTGCATAATATTTTTTCTGTGTCGAGGTTGGAGGGGGCAGTAGGGGTGGTGGTGGTGGTGGTGGGGGGGCGGAGTAGTCGTTGGACAGAAGACCCCTGCCCACTTCAACCCCCCCGCCCCCCGCTCCTCCAGTTTACCTCCGCCGTCTCTAAGTTCTTTCATATTCACTTTTTAATATTCTGCATCCAGAGACACAATGAGCTATTATAAGACCATTAGTGCCAGGCCAGTTTTTTCCACGGATATATTGTCATATTAGGTACTTTTAAAAATGTCCACCCATGACTTTTCCTAGATTTTTTTTTTTTTTTCACAAATGACCCTATAAATCATACAAAAAAATAAATAAATATTAGTTTTCTTTTTAATAGGGCTGATAATGATAATAACAGGTTAACGCAAATTTGTTTCAATGCCACTAATTTATTTAATGCATTAATGTAAGTTTAGGTGTTTTAGGTTGTAGCGGGCTCAGTTTTAAAGTGAAGATGAAGTGAAGATACTGGCATCATATGAAAATAAAAAAAACAACTAAGGAATCTGTTGGTACCAACCTTGTCACGAAGGAAGGTAAATAACGCTGCAAACTTACGCAAAGGTTTGACGAGGAAAAACTGGCATGGCCATTTTCAAAGGAGTCTCTTGACCTCTGACCTCAAGATATGTAAATGAAAATGGGTTCTATGGGTACCCACAAGTCTCCCCTTTACAGACATGCCCACTTTATGATAATCACATGCAGTTTTGGGGCAAGTCATAGTCAAGTCAGCACACTGACACACTGACAGCTGTTGTTCCCTGTTGGGCTGCAGTTTGCCATGTTATGATTTGAGCATATTGTTTTATGCTAAATGCAGTACCTGTGAGGGTTTCTGGACAATATTTGTAATTTTGCTGTTTTTAATTGATTTCCAATTATAAATATATACATACATTTGCATAAAGCAAACATATTTGCCCACTCCCATGTTGATAAGAGTATTAAATCTCCCTTTAAGATACATTTTGAACAGATAAAACAAAACGTGATTCATTTGCGATTAATCGCGATTATGGACAATCATGTGATTAATTGTGATTAAATATTTTAATCGATTGACAGCCCCATTTTTTAACCTTCTTTAACTGATGACTTGTTAGCCTTCACTTTGATTCCCTAGAACCATTGACCTTTGACCATTAAAAAAGACAAGTATCGAGCCACTCTCCCCTCCAAAACACTACGATCATTTCTCCAAAATGAGTCTGCTGTGTCCGAGCCGAGTGAAACAATTACAGCACACAGCTAGCCATGAAAGAGCATCAAAACATATTTGTCTCGGCAAAGAAATCTGCCTCACAGCGCAGTAGCAGGCGAGGCTCCTCTCATCCCTCTCCTCTTGGTCCATCACGGAGCCCTCTGACCCCCAGACAAAGAGCACAACACACAACCGCACGCCATTACATGCGCGCAAACCGCCTCGGTTCAGCACATAAAAGGCTCTCCGTGTGCTTTTAAAAGGTGAGGAGGTCCAGAGGGCTCGCACTGTATCTGATTTTTGACAAAGAGCACGCTGGGTAGAAATCAATAAAGCGCCAGTGATGGGCCGATGGGTCCCGCCGGTCCTCCCGGAGAGGCGGGCCGCTGAGCTGAGCTGAGCTGAGCTGAGCTGCACCCATAATCCTCCTCCTCCCTCTCCTCCTCTTCTACCTCCATCACTTTCTTTTCTCTCCCCCCCCCCTCTCTCTCTGTCACTACCTCCCCCCATGTAGCCTTTTCTCCCCTCCAACCCCCCCTCTCTCCTCCTCCTCCCTCCATCCCCTCCTCACACCACCCCACTAGTCCAGATGAACCCAAACAAGCAAAGAATGGACTGACAACGCTTTTGACACCGGCCGTTTATTAGCCCCACCGAGCGATGTTTAGAGCAGAGAGAGAGAGAGAGAGAGAGAGAGAGAGAGAGGGGAGGAATAAAAGAGAGAGAGAGAGAGAGATGTGGAGGTAGGGTGGGGGAGAGAGGGTGGGGGGGGTGTTCTCACCAGTCGGCTGGTTGGCTGAGCAGTGTGGTGTCGCTGGGATGGCCGCACTGTGGTGTGTGTGTACGCTGTAGTGTAGCAACTTCGCCCAGCCAGATGCAGACATTTGTCAGGGTCATCGTCGGGAAAATTAGTGTTTATTCTTGTAGAAAAAGCTTTTGATGAATTGGTTTATTTATATGCTAAAGTATTTTGCACCCACCTGCGCCCGTCTTTCCTTTTTCTTTCTTTCTTTCTTTCTTTCTTTCTTTCTTTCTCCTCGTCTCACTCGTAACTCTCGTAAATCTTAACATCCTTTTTTCGCTGTTTTTTCTTGAACCTATAAAGGTAAAAGGAGATAATTTGAAATCAGAAGAGTTGCAGCATGCATATGTAAACAGCGGTGTGTGTCATGCTGGTTGTTAGTGCTTCATCAGAACAAGAAGAGCATGTGTACCCCATTAACCCCGGTGAGGAGGTGGGGTAGGCCTGAGAGGATGCAAGTCTAGTGCCTCCACAGTGATTCAAAACAAACAGCCATTGTTCAAATTGTTTGTTATCTATTATACTCATCAGGGTAAAGTGATATTGTAGAGCGTAAGTTTGATACATAAACCAGTATTTATTGATTACCCATTGATACAAAACAATCTCTGCTGTACCTCTGATCCTTTATCCCAAGGTGCATGTCTGTCAGTTATGATAACTTGTAATTAGGGTTGTCAATGGATTGGAATATTCAATCACAATTAATCGCATGATTGTCCAAATATGGGCAGATATGGCTGCTTTATGCAAATATGCAGTATGTCTATATTTATTTTTTGAATCAGATTACCTGTTTCATGCACTCCTATCAGGATATAGTGACCGTTTTATAATAATAACTTTTAGAAATCATATTTGCTCCATTTCTACCCACTGCTGCTTTAAGTCTAACATCAATTATAAGCACTATTATTATTTTGTAGCACCGACCAGGAGTACAGCTTTCACAGTGTTGTGTTTGTACTCGTTGGATGGAGGAGTGACCCCCGTCCCAGAGAACCCAAACACTGGGTTTGGATAGTATCAGATAATATCTATCTAGTAACACATATCTGTTCTTCTTTAAACTTCCTGAATGCATCAAACAAATGTGCCACTCCAAACAACATGAAGTAGAGCGTTTTCACTTCCACTGTTTCCATCCTGTTCACTGTCCTTTGTTTTGAATCACCTTCTCAAAGTGGATCAACATGCATTAAGGCAGCTGATGAATATGCAGAGGCTGGCTCTAACTCCACTGTACGCTGCTCATTTCTAACATTCATCAGTCCATTTGGCTCAGTCTGAGAGGCCTGCCTGCCTCGACGAACACAACCCCCCACCCTCCACTCACAAGCCCTGCTTTAGACATGTATTAGTCATTATTAAACATAATAATGGCTTTTATAAGTCACCGTTTGCCTCTTTGGTTACGTGAATTATTCAGCCAAAGAGGGAGAGGGGAAAGATAGGGAGGGAGAGGAGCGCTGCTCCAGTCAGGTGGGGCCTCGCACCTGAGATGGCAGGCGACAGATGAGGCATTTTGTCTGAATTATTTATTTGATTCTCTTCAACTTTTTACAACTGCCACATTGTTTTTTTTTTCCCTTCTTTTTCCCACCCACCCACCCCTTCCTCTCCTCCGTTTCTCCCCTCAACCCCCATCGCACACACATACTCTGCAAACCGTCACGTTTATTTCAAGCGGCGTTAATTACGGTTGCACAAGCTGTTAAGCTGTCATCTGACGATTAACAAAGTCAAGCTCCAGCCCCAGCACCACCACTTACTTTCCTGCTTGGCAAATGGAGGGGTGGAGCTGGTGTGTGTGTGTGTGTGTATGTAAAAAAAAAAGAAAAAATCTGCTTTGTGACAGCCATTGTTAGCACTAACAGTAGGGCTATAAAAGTACAGGGGTCTTTTTTTATTATTTTATTCTGTCGCAGCAAGCGAACAGACAATATGAATAAACTTAATTTGTGAAACGTCTCCCCTAATTAATTTGAAGGAGGCGGTGGAGGTGGCGGGGGGGTGGGGTTGGGATAGGGGCGGGGTGTGGGTGCTCGCTCGACGGGCAAAGCATTAAAAGTTAAATCAACAACGTGCTCGTCTTTGAGCTGCGATTCACACAAAGCGATGTAGAAACGCTCGCAGCGATTTGAACATCGGCTGTCAACCCCGGCGGGAGACAACATATTTTGATGTTCGTCCACGTGTTCGTCTCTCTCTGTGTGTGTTTGTTTGTTGCATGGCTGCAGCGCTGACAGGATGCATCTATACGTCAGTGCGCAGCACATACACAAGCCCCCCCAGAGGATGGTGGACATATACAAACTGTATTAGTATATCCTTTCTTTTATGTCTTTAGTGGACGCTGCTGTCAGAGCTGCTGTCAGAGCTGCGTGTGCTCAGTCCCGTCTGTCATAATTAAAAGTGTGTGAAACTGCTTTTGGGTTAAGGGGGGAGGAAAATACTTCATATAGTTGCAGCTGACAGTTTCTAGAGTGTTGTGCTTTTGTTGAGGAGATTCAGTCAGTTAGTCTGCTCACTTTGCTTCTGGTATTTGCTGTCCCATAATAATAAGTAATGTTAATAATCTAGTATTTCTTATTTTCCGTGATTTTTGAATGAACAATTATTGCAAACAAAAAATATATATATTTTTGTTATTGTATTTCTGTGCTGCAGCTTTCAAGATTTGAAAGTTGTGAGGAGGCACACAACAAATTAACATTAAAGGAAATTGACTGTTAAATTTGTAAGTGTAACTGATTAGTGTAATTTGTTAAAAACTCATATCTTTAAGAAACATTTGAGTTTTCCAATTAAAAAAAAATATACTGTATGTTTACATGTGAAAAAATATCCAATGTGATCATGTAGTTGATTGATTGATACCATATGTGTGATGTGGCTGTGTAATGAATTAACTCAAACACGTGGCATCACGTAATCAGGTTGTAAATAGTCCGTTAAAGAGAAAATGGATTGAGTTTTCAGCTTGATTCTGCTATTTGAAGGCCCTTTAAAAGGCTGAAAGTCCTGTGCATATCATCCAACAAGTTGTTGATGATTTCTTCACTTTCAGTCAAATCTCAGAACCCATCTGCTGTCGGTCTGACTATGGATACGCCTCTGAGGGCAAGGGATTATTCTTCTGGGGTTTTGGTGTAGCCAGCGGATCACAATTAACACAAGTAGCCAGTTTACAAGCTATTTTTAAACCAATAAAAAGCTAAATCATCGTCAGACGATAGCAATCGAGTTCCGAGATTGCACAAACTGTTGTCCTGCATTCAACCAAAGCCTGCTGAAATGTCATTAATCAAAACTACTGGGACTACAAATGTAAACTAGAAGACTTCCAAAGCCAAAACTTTGTCCTGTTGTCTACAAATTTTGCATATGAATGCAGAATCTGTTTATGGAGATTATCCTCAGTCTTACAAGCAGTAAGCTAACAATAATAATAGTCTACAGTCATGATAGTTGATGCTATGATGCTGTACTGTACTTAGAAACAGCGCTGCTTTGGGAATGCTAACATGCTCACAATGACAATGCTAACATGCTGATAAGGTATCAAGTTTACCATGTCCACTGTCTTAGTTTAGCATGCTAGAATGCTAACTGACTGTAATTTGCTATTTAGCACTAAACACAAAGTACAGCTAAAAATTTAAATTCCTGAGCTAGAGGAAAAGTTAGGGGATCCGCAAATTCATCTTCACCAGGGAATGCATTTGTCTATCAAATTTAATGGGAATCCATCCAAAGTTTTTGAGACATTTCACACAAAACCACAAACCTCATGGCAGCACTAAAGGAGAGGTCATTGGATCACCAAAGTCATGCTCTGGGGACCATGAAAGTCGGTATAAAATGTCATGGCAATCCATCCAATAGTTTGGAATATTTCAGTCTGGACCAAAGTAGTGGACAGACCGACATTTGCCATGCATAGAGCCACACTACTAGCACAAGGACAGTGGCTAGATACCATTTGATATATTAGCATTGGGTGCTATTTGAGCAAAGGCTGTGATGCTGTGTTTGTGTATAAAGCGTAGTCTGAATCAACAGCAAGGGTTAGGGTCAACCTTAACCATAACCCCAACAGCAGCAGTGGGGTCTCCCTGTTGTAAAGACTGTGCTGTGGGTCGCCTTAGAGCTAAGCTCATTGAAATCAAATGGTTATACACTTGGTGCTTAACACATTTTAAATATTTAATTATGAGATATATTGAGGGCAAAGTTGACAAGTTGAGAAGCTTAAGGAGTGCCCAAGTAAAAAGTGTGCGAGGCAATGGTGAAACTTAGTGGATATACGGTCCAGTGCCGTAAGTGAGCTTTGCCGTGTTTTCTTGGCAGTGACAGCCCTGCAGCTTAGCACATAACAAGGGACTTGGCTCTACTACAAGTCCTACATGCATTCATGACCTCTAACGTGATAACAAAGGGCAAAGGTTAAACAAGACCTTTCGAGTGTGTTCGTCTTTTGTCTCTGGTTCTCTCATATGATTCCTCCTTGGTGAAGCTGCTTGATTTCATTTCTAATTTTAGATGCATTTCAATGCAGCTGTTGCTCACATGTTGACAATTTTTTTCCCCCATTCCCTTCTTCTGCTTGTCTGTATTTGTGTGTGTGCGTGCGTTTGTGTGACAGAGTCGCCATCATCGCTAGAGATGATGCTCGGAAATGACACGTTTCCTCACGACTCAGTAGCGTTCAGCGGGGCCGCCAATCAGGGATCCGGCGCTGGGATGAGTTGTCGCGATGCGGCGAGACGTCAAGCAGCCACTCCGGTTTGTCGCCTCATCTCCCCTCCTTACTGCCACTTTGTAAAATCACATTACCCTAATGAGAATAGGAGTGGAAAGGCAGTGACAGAGCAAGAATATGGATGGGCTATGTGTCAAAGGCACTCAGATTTCATCCCTTCCGTTCTCTCTTTCTGAACTCAAAGAGCCGGGCCGGGGGATTGGGGCGAGGAGGGAGAGGCCTGTAGCCAGAAACTCGTTGGCTCATTTCACTGTGTGATGCGTCACTGTCAAGGTTGCTGTTGTTTTTCTATTTGTTTTCAGTGTTGTCGTTATGTACTTAACTTTATCTTTGTCCGAGATCTAAGATTGGAAAAATTAATGTCAGCTTCATTTGGATAATGTAGTTTTAGTTGTATATACTGTATATATGTATTGATTCGTGTACATAGACACAAATTTAAAAAAAAAATTGTGATTGTCAACACAAAATCAATTCATATGTAATCCACATAATTGTGTACCAGGAGGTATAAAGAGCGGCGAACGCTGCATAGGGTGGAGCTTGGGGTGGATGGGTGAGTCAAAAGACACAGGACTTTTGCCCAGGAGACTGGTGTTTGTGTCCCTTGTGAAACCAAAGTTAAAAGTTAATGTTTTTGTCACATAACTTCTATACTGAAGTTGTTATTTTAACCCAAAGCGTGATCTTTTCCTTAACCTAACTAAGTAGTTTTTGTCAGATAACTTCCACACTTAAGTTACAGCGTTTTTTGAGTTATTCTAACCCGAACCGCGATCTTTTCCTAAAGCTAACTAAGTAGTTTTGTTGCCTAAGCCTAACCAAGTCGATTTATTCCTAAACCTAACCAAGTATTTTTATTTTGAAAAGATTGGAATGGAAATTGAAACACGTGTCACGTGTTGCAGGACACTCGTAGGAAAACGCGCAAAAAATACGTTGTTGAAAGTCGTGCTGAGCGTCACGAAAAAAAATGCAAACTCGTGTCTATATACACAAATCAAATAGATTACATTCTGTGTCTGTGTTGGTCCTGCGTGGTGACAGAATAGAGAGATGGAGGAAGAAGAGGTACATTTGAGTTTCTTATCATGCTGAATGAATAAAAAACAGAACAGATAAGATACATTAAGATAACTGTACAGCAATAAATCCTGTGTGAGAGACAAGAGTGACGTTCTGAGAAAAGATGTACTACTGAAAGCAGCGTCGCAACACACAACTAACAACAACCACATCCAGAGTGTGTTGCAGCGTAGATCTACTGGATGTAAAGGGCAGGTCAGTGCGGGTCCTGAAGTTAGTTAGTGAGTTAAGTGGACATCAAGGTCATGATCAAGCTTCAGTGGTGGGGCCATGGACTTCCTATCTGCTCACACACACACAGACAAAACACGCACACACACACACATACAAACACGTATAGCCAAGGCCTGATTCTGACTGACAGGACAATTTCTCCCACCTCCTTCATTTGGCGATCGACTTTGTAGTAAAATACACTGCTCTCTCCCTCATTCTCCTTCACTCCGCTGGTCAGACTCATAACACACACACACAGCACTAACACACACACACACACATACCGTGACTCACACAGTAACGTGTTACATCCAGACACATGTTGATAGCGAATAGATCATATGCAGACACACGCATGGAGGTAAGTACACAATCAGACAAATACGCTTAAACAGCCGGACCACCGCCACACACAAACACACGCTCACAGAAGGTGTCCCAGTAAAACAGATGGAGGTCTCGGAAGGTGAAAGTTTATGTGACTCACTAGGCTTATTAGAGGGACGGAGATCTAAAAGTAATTGGCTCCTTTTACTTCCTCCTTCCTGTGGATTTACGAGCTCCTCTGCGAATGACTGGCAGCTTCTTTTACGACGGTCAAACACTGAAGGATAAACTCGCCCCGCCGGAGTGTGTGAGAGTATTAGTAAGCGTCTTGTGTGTGCGCGTGTGTGTGTGGAAGCTCTGGATGTTAACGTGTGGACAGAGGCGTATGCGCACACATTGACTCGCAGAGACTGAAATCAACCTCGCAAATGTGACGTGAAGCTTGAGTACATTTGAGGCTGATTCAAAGTGCCAGTCAGCACTGTGTGTCTTCTTCTACACACTCCCTGTCACCCAGAAGGCTTGGGGTGTGTGTGTGTGCGATGGAGGGTTCCTCCATCCGGTTTTCTGCCTGGGAAAACACTGCTTAGCCTATTAGCACTCCCTGTAATGCCCCCTCTCTCTCGCCCTTAATCTGCACAACACGGCTGTCTGAGACAAAGCGAGACGACCTAGTGGACACTTCACTTCCAGCGAGTTAGAGTGGCGACTGAGACATGGAGCGTTCCCATCCTCCAGTCAATTATTCATTGATAACCTATTTATTTTCACCTTGAATGTCAGTCAGAACGGAAGAAATGTGCATATACTCATCTTTAATTAATCTGCGCACACAAAGGTGCCACATAAACATACACATCTAGTTCTTGTAACTAATGTATTATGTTTATAAGGCGGCAGATATATATTATTCATCGCTGATGTGGATGGAGGAGGGGGGGGGCCCATCATTGGATATTACTGTGTCACATTACTGTCAAATGCAGAGGGACTTAAAGGGGCCAGCGAGCTTCATTAAAGGTGGCGAAAAGCGAAACAGTCAGTCGACGAGATGGGAATGGACTGACCGCAGAAGTAGAAGCTTCTTCTGGAGCCCCTACGGCAGGCAAAGGCTGAGGGGATTATGGGTAATGCAACGATCAGATGGGCGATGTACACAGCGAGCGCAGGGCCACCGATTCTCCTTTATTTGACGTGGCGTCGAGGATAAGAGGAGACATCAGCACTGAAAGAGGAAAGGGTGAAAGCATGGTCGCGGACCCAGCTTTACGTTGGACTAAAAGGTCACTCATGAAATATACAACATGGTCACGATGTGATGGAATGAGACGCAAATTGAAAGTGTAGATTGCAGAGATTTCAAGGATGTTCTAAATATGGAAACTTCCTGACAAAACATTAATGGCATATGAAATGAAGTATCTACCAACATACAGTACAAACTGCAGTTACTCTTACAATAACAGCTCTTTTGGAGCGGGTGAAGATCATTAACCAGTGAGGTGGAAAGCACACTGTAAAGCCACTTACTCTGTTCGTCATGGACAAATTATGGACTTTTAGATCAGGATGATCAGCATATTAGGGCCCTTATAGGTTTATAAAAAATACAAATAATCATTTTTAAATTACGGAGCCGGGGCAGGGGGGGAATAAAGTCAGAAAAAAGTCTGAATTTCCGAGATTAAAGTGGTAAATTTATGGGAAAAACACTTGGATATTCTCTGAGATTATCAAGGCATAAGTTTGCGAGAAAAACTTCCGAAATTGTGCAGAACCGTGGTACAGCCAGCCGCCGTCTGAATTTTGCTGTGTAAAGTAGTGCTCTTTTGGTAATGATGGCCTCTGAGCGAGGCGAAGGTCCTGAAAGATGCATACAGTATATGTATTTTTCTGTCATGATTTTTTTGTGTTCTTTTGTGAACAAAATCAATGCTAATATAATTAATATATTTTGTACTCGGTGGCATGTTACCGCAATGTTTAACGGTGGCGTGTTGTGATGAGGTTGATCCAACCTTGCAAAGGGAAGCGATGTGGTTCCTTGACAAAGAAATTCCACAATTTCTCAGATATTTTTCTCGTAAATTTGTAAGATTTTTCTCATAAATGTCCTACTTAAATCTCTTTTGTAAATTAATTTCCTTCTCTGAGTATTACCCCCTTCACCTGGTTTAGCACTTATTCTTTTAATTTGTTTTAGCCACAATGGCTCTAATACACCTTTGTACAAAACCTTGTGTTTGAATTGACAAACAAATAATAAATTCAATTCCCATAGGACCAAAGATTTCTCTTAAATATGTAACATTTCAAGTTATATTTCAACCATGACTTGTGTTTCGACACTTGATGTTCAGACATTTAATATCGTTTTTGCAATTCATATTTGTAATTAAGGACCTGTGGTTGAGTAATTTCCTAAAATTAACATATGTTGCCAAACCAACCCAATATCTCTCCATGTATATTAGCAGTGAATTGTGCTGTGCAGTGTCTTGAAGTTTGATATCAGTTATTCATGCCGGGGCAGAGGGGTACTCAGGGTGGCCTTTTGTTAAAATGCCACAACGATGTTAACCTATATATCTACACAATGATGAGTGGAGCCTCAGCTTCCCAATAAAATAATGGAAAAAGGCTGGAATCCATTATAAAGGCAAATGTTACCTTTGCATGAGAATGGTGATCTGATTGCTCCAGCCAGAAATGTGAATTATGGTTTTACTGGAGGCTGCTGCTCTCTTGTGCATGTAGAGAGCGATCCATACATCCTTGTACTGTGTGTGTTACATATTGCCTGTGTCAGAATGGATCCGTGTTTGTGAGCAAGTAGCACATTTGAAGTGCATATATGCTCTTTTTTTAACCTTTATTTATTCCGATTTTGCTCCTGTGCTATTTTCCACCGGCAAAATCTATACTACAGTTTATGCCTATGGAAGCTGTCAGTGCATATACCTGTACAGTCTATTCCTGAGCTCAACTGAAGGTTTAGCACTGCAAAGAAGCATGAACAGTGTTACTCTTTCATTTCTTCTTCCCCCATTTTCTCAGCCCACAAATTCACTTCTTTACCTTTTTGGCCGCCCTCACGGCCTAAACAGTGATTTTACATGATTAATCATAACTCAGTGTTAGGATACATAGTCCATTAATATGTCACATATACATCATCAGTCAGTGCCTTGCTTAATAACACTGATGCAATGTTCATATTTGCTGATATGAGGGTTTGAACCTAAATCATCCAGTTAAAGGGCTGCATTTAATTACATTATGTATCCTGTGGTCCTTAGAGTTTTGTTTCAATTCCTTAAAGGAACAGGTGCTTTACGTTACAGTAACCTTTTAAAGTAAATTGTACTTTAATGTTATCTTATTACACCATACCTTTATGTATTACTCATGCACACAAACAAACCCAAGATTTTCAACCAGGAGACTGGTGTTTGTGTCCCGCATGACACGAAAAGTAAGGTTGACTTATTTTGTCACGTCAGTCTGTAGTCTGTTTGTTTGACCATCTACCCTGAATGGACTTTCACGCTATTAATACTACATCACTTGATCCGACCGTAGAATAACGCTGTGGGTTATATTGGAGTTAATTGAAAGCCCGGTTCGTCACATACTGTAGCGAAAAGGTGCCTCCGTTTCCGATGCTGAGAGGCACTGACCAAACAGCAGTATTTGGCGAGTTGGGAGTGAGAACAGGTTTTCTGAGCAGAAGAAATTATATTAATAATAATAAAAAAAACATGTCAACAATGGCTAGCAAAAGGAAACGTTGCCATGAGTGGGAGCATATTATTCCACGATCCAGTTGATCGAGGTCTCAGTACAAAGCAGCTGAAGTTCACTTAGTAGTCTAGTCTTTGTAGGTTTCAGTCCTAGTTTTTGTCCCAGTTTTACGGACATGTTTTGGCTACTTTGCCCACCGCTGTTTAAAAAATATATTGACTTCTTTAGTAGTAGGAGTAGGTTTCCTCTCTTACTTATTCAGGAGCTGCTGGGTAACAGAGGGCAGCGACCTTGAGACAGATCTTCTTACTCCGGCTAAACGATGGAAGCAGAAAGGAAACAGAGCAGAAAAGAGCCTGTGCTATTCCTGAGGAGTACCACACACACACACACACACACACACACACACACACACAGACTAACCATTTCTAAGACAATACACACAAAACGCCTCAGGCTGTTGTCACAGACACAGACATGCTCCCAGGCACATACAAACACATGCAGGCTTTCTCTCTTGCAAGCTCACACAGTGAAAAGAGAACACGCACACACACGCACACACACACACACACACACACACACACCAGGAGTATGTGGTCTTATACTCCAACAATAGGAGGAAGAAGAAGAAGAAAATACTTGGGATAACTTTGAATTAACATACTCAATATACTGTACATGTGGCCAGTCAGTCACAGTCATGGATTGTTTCCTTTCCTTCTTCTCCCTCCTCCATCAAACTGCTCTTCTCCAGCCCTTCTCTTCCCCTTTTTTTTTTTCACCTCCCTTTTCCACCACTGACAGTGTCACTTTATCAGTGTATCTCTAATGCTCCTTAATTCAAGGCCAAGCTGGGCTGTCACCCTCGGGTCCCCGTGTCACCGTCACATCCAGACAGACACATGTTGGAGGACACTGGGACCTGTCCATCCGCAGAGGGGAGAGATAGAGAGACTTAAGAGAGAAAAAGAGGAAGAGAGGCTTATCAGGGCAACCTTGCTGGTGAATTAGCAGACCCTTGAGTGATAAGGAGAGGCAGGCCAGCAGACACACTGAGAGAAAAGAAAGGAGATAGGAGTGGGGAAAAACAGGAGGAGGAAGTGATGCGGTGACAGCTGCTATGGGGGCTATTGTCGTATGTCAGTCTTTCTCTCTTTCCCTCTAAGGCTCCATTCCCACTGCAGCTCACAGCTCTCCAGATTCTTTTTTTTTTACAGAAGACACAAGTCAGATAATTTAAAACCAGTGTTAAGAGATGAAAAGTTCCCTGAAGTTGCAGCTTATCACGTGTGGTGTGGACTAGGGATGTATAAAGATTACTGGATACAGCGTTGGAGGTGGGCTCCCGTTCATTCCTTTGGTGCATGAAGCCAAAACGGCTCAAATGGCAAGTGATAAATTACCCAGATCTTCCTCATCCATTGGGCCCATAGAGCAGACGCAGTAGGGTTTTCCTTTAACCCTGCCTCCAAGCGGCTGGAAATTGGCTGGAAACTGGCAGCCCGAAGGCCTTCGGCTGGGAGGGGAATTTGTATGTGGCTGCATCTGTAATTCCAAGGAGCACTAGTGGTGAAATCAGTGTTGGGCGGAAGGTGTGTTCAGACGGAAGCACATTTTGGGTGAGTAAACAGAGGGTGGGCAAACAGCCCTATAGTTTGTAACAATTTCAAGTCATTGAATTGTATCATATCGTATCGCTGTAGATACCTTCCTCGGGATTATACCTGGATTGTGGTAGCATCTGCTGCCGCGTCTGCTGCCTGCTTGACACCAACTGCTACCATCATTAATTAATTCCGTCTGTACGAGGGACTACCAAGGCTAAGCGAGAAAGTGGCAGCCTGGAGAATGAGACTTGTCGGTCACTGCCAAAGACATCAAGAACTCCCAGTGTGCTGTGGGAACCAACGCACGGGCATCGATCACGGGGACGTCCCACACCAACATACATGGACGTACTGAGGAGTGATGCAGGAGAGTGCTGGCGAGCTAGCCGGATGTATGGAGGACCGAGATAGCTGGAAGCTCCACTGGAAAGCCAGTCTGTGGACGACCCAATGATATCAATTGTACTATCACTTTTTTACATCCACTGCTATTGATTTTTGTTATTAGTCCTACTTGTATTAGTTATTACAGCTGCTGGGCTATTATTCTCTCTCTCTCTCTCTCTCTCTCTCAACTCAACCGGTCGAGGCAGATGGCCGCCCACCGAGAGCCTGGTTCTGCTCTAGGTTTCTACCCGCTAAACGGGAAGTTTATCCTGGCCACAGCGCGTTGCAATGATCTTAGTGGGATCTCTTGTTGGGTCTCTAAACTATAGAGTACGGTCTAAGACCTGCTCTCTATATAAAGCATCTCGAGATAACTTCTGTTATGATTTGACGCTTTTTAAAAATAAATTGAATTGAATTGAAAATTGAATAGCTGAGCCAAATATCGTCCTTGAATCGGAACCATGGAAAGCGATACGTATCGTATTGTTGTAAAAATGTATCGTTACACCCCTAACATCAGCTCCATGGTGCCGACAGCCTGTTGTCACTGGATCAGATTGCTTGTGAACTTATCTATTTCTCTCAATCATCGGAGCAGACATTTGCCCCTATCTTCTGTGTGGCATGAGATATCAAAACATCAGTTTTTCTTTCCCATTTCCCTTCTCATTTCATCCCCATCGCTGAGACTCTTTAACATCATCCTGTCTTCATCATAAACTGCCAAGCATCAGTCTCTCAGCCCCCCTCGCAACACTTGTGTGATGCACATTGGGATGGATATCCACTTTTGGCTGAGAGAGGCGTGGAGTCAGTTTCGATTGACCCCGGCTGTGGATGAAGCGCTCTTGACGTGAATTAGCCCTGTCAGCTCCTGTGAAGGCTGCCTGTCTCATCGGCCCATCTCCTCACCGCTGACATGATATGATGGGAGATGATACCGAACAACGGCATGTTGGCTCTCAGATGTTAGCGGGGGGCCCCAGGGCGTCAAAGACCCTGACAGACGCCACTTTATAGCTTTAATCCTAAGGTCTTAAAACAGCACTTGATACAAATTGAGGTTGGCTTTGTCTGTTGCAGAGGAAGGAAAAAAAAAATAAGAGGGGGTGAAATATAACCAGGAAAGTTTTTACTCCTGGCAGTTTAAGGTTGAGTGTTAGCCTTTAATGTGAGAGATTGAGAGATGAAGGGAACGCTTGCTATAATTTTGAGACACATTAAAAGGTTTTGTTGGATCATTGCCAGTAAAACACGCAACTTGACATCCATAGAAGCAGGTCAATATGAGCATTTGAAAGCCTGTACTTTATGATAATTTATTGTTAGTGTTCTCACTCCTGGAATGTATTCTTTATTTTGTACCCTAGGCTTTTTTGCTCAGCTTTGACTCTATTTAAAGGCTTTTAGCAGAGTCACTTAATGTCTGAGCTATACGCATGCCATTTACCGTTAGGTGGGCTACTCAGAGTCATACATATTTCACATGTTAAAGCAGTGTTTTTATGTAAAGAAAAAAAATCATACAATGTAAAATGTATGGGGTTTTTTCCGCAAGTTTTCAACAAATAGCAAATATCTGTATTTCGTTGGATAGATGAAAGTGCCAGTGTTCCAGGGATAAAAGAACCATGTTGAAGGGACATTCCTTTGCAATAGCCTTTGTAAAGAGGTTGTAGATCTGGTCTACCACATCTTCGTTACAAGGCAATACCAACAATGCCACTTTGGGACTTTCACCCAACAAATACACAGTGAATATCAGAATTTTGACTTAATTTCTCACCTAAAATCTTCCACCTCTCAACAGGGTGCCGGGTTCCCCATTAAACACAGGTAAGTCCAGTACATGAAACACTAACGGGAGTACACGTTTAACTAGCCGATTACAATAAACAATTAATGGTGCAAAACCAAAAAAGCTAATATAATCAGATCTTGTCACTCCAGTTATATTTGGGATACACATGATTGGTGGAACTAGAATTCCCATCATGCTTTGGGGGATGCAAGCAAGAAATATAGTGCTGCCATAGAGTCAGCGAGCTTCCTGGAAAGTTGTGCTGGATTAGCTTTTAGCTGTTCCTGTTTCCACTGTTGCCATGGACCTGTAGACTCACTGGATTACTAGTGGAGATCTGAAGGTGAAAGAGCACCCTTTCTCTATGATTTATGCACATTTATCCACAATGGACATCAGAGAGTGTACAGATTCTAACAGTATGTGTATCATGTCTGTGTGGTCAGATTTGACTGAGTAATGACTGGGAGAGGAGTCAATTTACTGTATGTATGTTTGTTGTCATTTTACATGTCCTGCTGTCCATGCTCAGTGCTTTCACAACTCTTTATATTTCAAAACTCTAGAGTAATAAACCTCGGTCAAAGACAATTGGAGCAGACAAACCTTTCGCCTCTGCTTCATTACCTCCAGAACAAATTCCTGTACATCTGTTGCAGCTGACAAACGTTGTTCCTCATTTGGATTCTGATTCAGGAACAGTGGGTTGAGGTTGAGGGGTGAAGGGATTACCATCAGGCCTGCAAATATGACAAATGCCAGCCAAGTGATAAATGCACATTATAGCACATGATTGCACCATAATTACAAAAAAAAACAAGGGCTAAAATCAAATTTCAAACGCATTATAATATCTGTCGATTGCAATATCAATATTCTCCATTTCCATTAAGAGTGCTTGGAATGGGCAATGCACATTTAATTAATTACATTGAACCTTCATTACTTTGACGACAGCTTTTGTTCAAATCTTAAGGATTATGATAAATTGTGTTTACCAGCTAAAAGAGACAAAGATGGGTTTATGTACCGGTGTGACACTGGAGAGCAGTGAGGAAGCAGGGACAATATTATATATTGATGAACATGTAGATTTGTACGCCTGAAAATACATTACCTACTGTAATGCTTGTGCCCTTGAATGTTGTTCTGTAATGAGGCAGTCCTCTTCTGTATTGCATGCATCAACACAGCCTAACGTTTCCAGAGATCTTGAACATGACCACATACTGAATTTAAACCATTTACCATTCGGAAATTGATACAAATGATCAATAATCCTTCCAAAATACCACAGAAAAGCGTCTGGGCCTGTCGGCTGGCTGTTAGAGTTTCAAGGGGTTAAGTGCATATTTGCCAGGACTTTGTTGGGTTGAATTTGAATATAATGAGAGTATTGATTTAAGGCCGAACACCCTCACACACACATAGGTTATGTTTTTTCTATATGTGGTTAACCACACAGTCCAGTTGCTGAAACCCTGGCCTATAACCACAATAAAATCAGGTCATTTAGCAGAGAAAAGGGCACATATGAGTATTGCACATGAAGGGCAATACTCTACTCTTTCTATCTAAAGTTAAGGTTTGATCATGTTTGAAATACTTGGTATTTGGTGAAGTAAAATAGCACAACCACATGGGTTTTGTGGAGAGCGTTGGCATATATCAGCCGACACCAAAACATCAGTCACTGCCTCTCACCCTGTACTATATCGGTAGTGATGTCGAAAGTGATACTTCACTCTTTCGAAAAGGCCTTCTCACAGATGGCCAATAAAAATGATTGATGTCTAGAGGGGGTTTCACACTGGGGCGGGGGGTGCACATATGTTTCCAGAGGGTTTTTCTGCGTGTGGTTCCAAATGTGATTTCTATCAGGAGAACATTTGAGATGTTTTGTATTGTATTGTGTTCACTTTGCTGTTTAATCTATACTATTAATATTGTGACTTCCCTTACAGAACCACAAGGCAGCAGAGAGTCAGAATAAAAGTTTAAAAACTAATTTAGCATCATATCTTATGTAGTCTACACAGACATAACACTTGTATTGTATCTAGGAGCTGCAACGATTTGTCGATTCATTGATTAGGCGATCAACGCAAAATTAATATGGTGGGGCTGAGACATGCTTGTTGCTGCCATGGTGACAAAGTCATTAATCTGACAAAATACGCACAATTAATTGTGAAACCAATGTTATGTTTGCAGGCTATCACATTAGATAGTTACTTTCAGAACCCACAAGAGGGGTAAAGCTAGTTAAACTACCAGTAAGTTTTGCTGACATAACATAACTAATACCCATTTTTCCACCAAAATTAGCACGTATATGTGAGTTTTTTAAACATGGGAAAACCCGCTTAAAATAGCATTTAAGCAAAATCAAAATAGGCACACAGCAAATAGACTTGATCATATATTATTATTATTCATATTCACCAAACTGTTGTTAAAACGTTGTTAGCACACATATTTATTACTTCTCTATACATACTACATCCTGTTTACATTCAGTTTCCCATCTGAAATACTGTCTTCCACAAAATTACAAATTTACATTTACATTACTATTTTATATTTACTTATGTTTATATTTATTTTAACTGCACAATTACACTCCTGCACTCCTTAGATTATCATTTTACTTTAACTTGTGTGACTTGCTCTTTTATATATTCACATTTTGTGAGCATTGTTAAAGGAACAAAGGACAAATGACAAATAAAGAACCTTGAACTTTCAAAATAACTCAACGACCACTGGTCTCCTGGTTGAAAGTCGTGTGTTTGTTCATACGGCATTTGGTGAGACCGGGCTGGGCCGATTTGTGCAACTATCTACCTATTTAGCCTCTTGCTGTTTTCACAGGTGATGCTAAAATCTTTAGATCTAACCAGTAACACATTTTGTAGATTGGGTGTTGAATGCATCCATATTCTACTTCTGCATTTGAGAGGAAATGTTCCACCAGAACACTTACTGTAATAGCTGAAAAAAACAGGAGCTGATGAGTGAATTTAAAAAAACAAAAACTGTTCACACTATAATGTAACCAAACATACATTTGCACACGGGTTCACTATTTAACATGCAATCACCTTTTATCCATGCAAACATGGCCATGTTATCCTCCCTATTATTCACTTGTGAATTTTACCTTAGTTTGCATGAGGTGTGTGTTGGGGGATTATTAAGTAGCTATCGATTGTGATTTGATTAAACTCTTGCTAATTTGCTGCAAACCAGCAAGACATTTAATCAAATAAAAATCAATAGCGTCTTAAGAGCCCTTGGTACATCCCTGGAATGGGAGACTACAGTGGAGGTGTTATAAATTACTGGTCGGAGTGATACAGCCGATAGGATAATGTTGGAGGAGAGAGAAATGGACAGAGACAGAGAGAGGGAGAGAGAGGGGCGGGTTACAGAGGATATGTCACTCTTGTAGCGTGTAGGCACGATGGATTTGTGTTCAGTGGGGAACAATTGGCCTTGGTGTTTCAATTCCAGCGTGAGGAATTAACCCCTGTTGAGGAGTATAAAGAAAATTATTGTTGTCTATTGTTGTATTATCTGTATTCTTCTTCTCAAAAGAAGACAAAAGAAAACACTTTGTAGACAAATAAACAATGTTGATATTTAACAGTTAGACAACAAATTGTTCAGCCAACAACCTTGTCTGTATAATGGCTTTTTGATTTATATTAGGGCTGTCAAAGTCTTTTTTAATGCCACTTATTTATTTATTGCATTAATGCATCTTGCAATTTTTAGATTGTAGCGGGTTCAGTTTTAAAGGTAGAGTGAAGATACTGGTATCATATGAAACTAGTCCATTGGTACCAAATATGTCATACTAGCTTGCTGCGAACAAGGCTAAATAACACTCCAAACTTGCGCTTTTGGCGAGGAAAAAAGTGGTCAAAGTGGTCCCTTTACCTCTAACCTCCAAAAAGAATATACTGTTTACATGGCCTGTATCTAATTCTGAATATTGTCATATTCGGAATAATAGTGTAACATTATTTTGCCTGTACACATAGTCAATGTAAGGTGAACTGGGCTTTTACCCCCTATCGTACAACCCTGTAAAAGTACTTGTGATGGATTTCAAAATAAAGTCATTGCACTTCAATATCAACAACGAAGGATACAGAATGTGCGTGCTATTTCACTCTCATTGTTATGATCCCAATCTGATTACACTGAACCACACACTAATCCTGCTAAACAATCCAACTGATGCCAATGGTTAATAATGCATAAAAGAGTGGTAGGATATTAACTTTGTAACAATAACTTGGCTTTTGTTGACCAGATTTTGTCTTTTGTTGTCACCATATGCTGCCCATCAACACAGATGGAAACACACTCGCTAATGCCCAACTGTCAGAGCTTTTAATTCAGAGTAATCAACTCGGATTTCAGACAAACATTCAGCACCATTTCAGGCTTTAGGTTTGTGAGATAACCTTTATTCTGAACTATATAAAATAAAAATACCAGCGATCAGACACTGTAGCCTATAGCGTAAAGTAACTTATTATTCTTTGCATTTTCTTAGTTAGTTGTATTAAGCTCACAACCCCAATGTACTGTTTCTTCCAAACAGCCTGTTCTAGTGTAACAGAGGATTTTTTATCCATGTTATATCACTTTCACAGACAGAAAATAGCCAGGTTCACAGCAACTCAAGATGAATGTTGGTTGTGTGGGCATCAAAACATACTGTGGTCAATATAGCTATATTAACATTTAATGATCTTGAATGATGAATTCTGGATGACATCATTTAGGGCAAAGTTGTACATATTATTGGAGACATATTGTCCCACATTTTGTTTCCATTTGGTTTTCATAAAGGTGATTATAAAGGTTATTTCTGCAATAATTCTGTAATCATTAACAACCCTGCCTACTACAAAACGGTTGCACTTTTAAACATGTGGTTAACGTTGTAAATGAGAACGTTTGGGATCCGGCCGTCCTGTTGAGATCAGTTGAGGAAATACCAAGCAATGCCCACCGGCCGGAGCAAACTTTCTAATTTTACAGCTAAACAGTACACTACAAGATGTTTCTGAAAACATTTTACGTGAGAAATAGGCATTACAGTAACAGAATATTAATTTATATTTGATCAGCGCTGTCTAGTTTGACCATTTGATCGGAGTTTGCGAGTGAATGAGAGCTACCTCCGTTGAATGAACAGCAAATAGGAACGCTTTCTCTCTGAAATGACCTGTGATTGGCCAAAGTCTCCCGTCAAAGGCTAGATTTTCTAAAGCCTAAAAACAAAGCCACGAGGAGGTGCAGAAGTCTAGTTATCTCTCAGAACACTTAAAAGACAATATGCTTAAAGGTTATTATGGAATTTTTTTCAAATGATGCCAAAAATATTCTGCCTACTGCCCCTTTAAGTTACGGACATCAATTAAATCAAGTCAACGTTGACTTTTGGTTTCACGCGGGACACAAACAGCGGTCTCCTGGGTGAAAGTCCTGTCTTGAGAGACCCATCCATCCCGACCTCCTCCCCACACAGACTTCCTTGGACTTTGATTAGAACGTATTTGTGATGTGTCAAAAACAACCATAATCCGAAAGAAAATACGTTCCCCTTGAAATGTAATTGATGATGCAGTTTTGTTGTATTGAAACATAATGTGTAGAGACCAGAGACCAGGCTGTCATTAATGTTTCAACCAAAAAATCATCATAGCATCACAGGCACAAGAAAATAAGTGCTAGGTCAACCAATGTACAGTAAAAGCATTCATATGAGTAGCAGAGGGATACTAAATTATATTTCAACAAATACTCAAACAGTTCTATTCACATTAAACTTAAATTATATTCATACATAAATGAAATCTATTATATTATATAAGAAACTGTTTATGTGTTGTGTGTCAGTAGGGCATGGAGTCCTATAGTATAGCGTTATAGCAGCAGTGGTGAGAAATAGGTGATTTAATTGCAATGTTCACAAAGCATCCACAGCCCGGTCAAATAATGCCGTGTGTTTATGCCGTGGCCTGGTGGTAACCTGCGAGTCACAGGGTCACCGTGCACATTAGATGTCAATTACACCTCCTCCATATGTCCTGCTCTGCTCCTATTTATCTTCATCCATCCTAGTTCACACCGTGACCTCCCTACAGGCTCAGCAGGGACAAACACATCAGAGCCTTCATGTAGCACGCACACAACACACCTCCTGACTTTTAATAACGCTTTCATGTCCCATGCCAACATTTCTCTACTGTCCATCATAGCTGTTTGATCATTAGGTATGCTATATGCTTTTGGGAAATCAGTTTGCCCCTGGGACTCAATTACTATACATGGTTTTGTGTTGCTGTTATTCCCTTCATTTTTAAAATTGTCCCTATCCATGAATTCACTCACTGATACATTTACTGATTCACTCCTGTATCTTTATACAGTGGCGTGATTGACAACTATCATTCAGTTACATTTTTTTCCTCCCAATTCTTGTAAAATCGCACATTTGGACAATGAGAAATTAATCTCATTATCCATATATATATATGCCTTATAAATATGCTGCAAAAGAAATGAGAGTCCACATACCCTATATATAGATGCATACATCTAAATGTGTCATTGAAGTGCATGCATGTTTAAAATAATAGTGCAGAAACAGACACTGGTGGCAGAGAGTCCTAATTAAGAAATTCCATATAAAGGACATCAAACAAAATGTAGCGTATTGCTCACACAGGCCCTCTTTCCCATCTGGCCAAAATGGCTATTGTGGCTCATTGTCTAAAAATAGGGATGAAGACAAATTATTATCATTTGCCAAAGCCCATGACAATAATGATGAATGAACACTTTTTTCCCCCCCCCTTTTCTGCTATGCCCTCTGAAGTCATTGCTTAAGGCCTTTTTCTCCATTTCCCCTCAGCTCTCTCTCTCTCTCCTCTTCATATTACACCTTTCCCAGCACCCACCATATGGTGTAAAATATCTACTGAATAAACATCATCCCTTACTTCCTTTTTTTCTATCACTTGTTAAATATTTCTCACACAACTCTCTTGCCCTTTCTCCTGCTCTATTGTTGTGCATTTAATCAGCATAATGGTCTGTTTTTATACTTATCAAACCATTGGGTGACCCCTCATGCCCTATATGGAAGCATATATATTTGTTAGTTTTCTCATTTCTTCTAAATTTTTTTTCTGTAATTTGTCATTTGGTTTATATTTACAATTTAACTAAAAGTTATCTTACTGTGACATTGGTGAAGTACCCTTCAGGACCAGTTAGGAAACCCCTTGCATTCAGGCTTCTATGAATTTCATTCAACCCAGTCTCACAGGAAGGCTTATAAATACCACAACATTACTCTGACATTTTACGTGTCATGAGTATGCATTTTAGCCTTTTCACATGTCATTTGTATGCCACGGAAACAAAGTTAGGTTCAGGCAAGAAAATCCCTTAGGTAGGAAGGGGAAAAACGTCATGGTCGGGCTTCAGATAAGAACTGTATGTGTCTTTTGAAAGAAAAAATGTCTATGTCCACAGGAAACGTTCAGTTTCCGCTTGTTACATGCATACAGTCTCTTTTCAAAATAAACTTCCGACGTAGGTTTACTTATGCAACAAAAGTACTTGGTTAAGTTTAGGCAAAAAAAAGTACTTGGTTAGGTTTAGGAAAATATTGTGGTTTGGGTTTAAATAAGTTTGTTTGTTATGTAAAATAAGTAGGCCTTTATCAAATTCCTGTGTTTGTTTGACACTATGCATGTAACGCTGTCCCTGAGAGCTGAGAGCGTCATAGTTTGAAGCTTATAGGGCCACTGGCAAAGCGTCAGTATTTGACGAGTGGGGATTGAGCATGTGTTGACTTTAGACACAGCAAATAGACCAAAAATAAAGAAAGCAACCTAATTTGAATAAAGCAAAGGGCCAATGAAGGGCTTTTCTGTCCATGTTTTCATGGAGATTTTCATATACATATATCTTTGCTTCTGTGTGTGTGTGTGTGTGTGTGTGTGTGTGTGTGTGTGTGTGTAACTGGCAAGTGAGCCAGTGAGCAAGAGACTGGGAGTAAATGGAGAGAGGGAGCCGGGTTCAGAGCCAGTTCAGCTCTGCACGGGTTGACAAATTATTTGTGGAATTGTTGCATTCACAGTCACTTAAATAGGAATCTGTCAGAGAGGAGGAGAGGGCCGGCTTCACCGCAGCATACAGCGGAGCGGCCTGCTCAATGGTGCACCACCTCCTCTACAGCCGCCATGCCTTCCTCCTCCCTCGTTTTTCTCCTGCCTTTCCACAGTCTCTCTCTCTCTCTCTCTCATCGCCTCTGTGTCGCTCCCATTCTGCCCCCCCCCCTCCTCCCTCTCGGCCATCCTATGATGATGGATTGAGCCTAATGCAAATTTACAACCATTTTATATGTCGATGCCTCCCCCCCGGCCGGCTGCAGGAACATAGCTCAACATCATGCTTCCAAAATGTCCGCCTTGAAACAGCCGGCATCATCGGCCTCCTCTCAATCTCCCAGCTTCACAAATCTCAGCTGGATGGAGATTAATGCCGCTGTGGGCCCCCCTGGCTGCAGCTGCACTCTGTCCGTGTGTGTGTGTGTGTATGTGCCATGTTTGTTTATATACTATGCCGTGACTATGTACAAGGCAGCAAGAAATCCCTCCCAGATGGACACCACACTGAAGGAAGTCACCGCTTTTCCCATTTGACCCGTTGGTGTCAGTCCTTTGTATGGTGATGGGCTTTCGGGGTGCGGGACGTTTCAGCGCGTCGGAGAGATGTATCCCCCCGACATTGTTGTATATCACCCTGCTTGATGGAGGGATAGGGAAAAAAAAGGAAAGAAGAAAGGAGCCAGTTTTTCACCCTATCAGCTTGGAAAGGCAATGTTGTGCCCTTGTAATTGAGTAGGTATCTCATCTATCAACAGTGCCACCCCTGATAATAAATATAGAGTACACAGGCAGCTCCCTCGAGATTTAAAGAGAGGGTGTGTGAAGGAGTACGTGTGCGATTGTTTGCGCGCGCTTGTACATGCATGTGTGTCGAGGGGAGGAAAAGTAGAACAGGTGCCTTTGCCCTGATGAACTACCTTTTCTATGTTCTTGAATGAGTTCACGCTCTGATCTGATGAAACCCTCGCACGCTCGTGTGAAATATACCGTGATGGTCGGCTTGCGCACAACAAGCCACAACCTCATTACTGTTGTCATCGTGTGTCTCGGTCAAGTCTCGTGACATTTTGACATTTCTGATTCTTCTACGGGTTTTATCACACAGTTACTTTAGCACAACTTGTTTCTAATTAGAGAGTTGGCATGTTTAGTGAGTTGTCACTAGTATTCTTGTGTGCTTACCTTGACAGTCTAAGTGCCAGGTGGTCATGTGCAATACCAGTCAGTCCAGTTCTTGACCTTGTAAATGTAGTTCCACTGTCTAGCAGGAAAACTAGAAAGTGGAACTTTGGGTTGACATTATTTTTTACCTGTCTTGCCTTAGGTGGCACAACAGTTATCAATTTGTCATCGTAAATGTGAGCATGGCATCATTTTATATTTATTACCTTTTGCAAAAGACATTCATCATCAAAGTGCAGCTGGGAATCCAGGTAGGGGCCTATTTTGGGGTATGCAAGGCTGGGATTTGATAACATTTTATCTGTACTGAATCCACTTATTGAATCTGAATCCAATTTGATTCCTAATTGAATCTAGTTAGGATTAGTGTCCCATGGCAGACATTTATTAAATTGAATGTTTGTGTTGATTTTGTAGGTTTGTACTATTTGCATGCACATTTTTTTCCCTGGTTTCTGCTTTATTCCTTTCTTCGCATACCTGTTAGCCACAGTGGGGCAAAGAAAGAGCAACAGAATGACAAACACAACAACAAGAGGGGAATAACAGAGCTGAATAACGCAACACCCAGGTCTGCTTTTTAGGTGACGACCAGGTTTGGGTGATGACTGACGATAAGTACTATTTTCCCTTGTTTTTACTTGGACGTTAAATACTCCTTCTTGCTTCCTGGATGTGATCTCCTGTCTTAAATTAATTGTAACATGCATTTTTTGTATTTCTAACTTTGGTAATTTTTTTTTTTTTTTAAATCAAATTTGTCTCAGTGTCCTTGGATGTTTTTTATGTGGTTTAACTATTTATGATTTGAATCCCCAATTTGCAGCCCTTTGACCTTTGCCACAATAGCTTAAAATATCAATGTCATGATTCACCTTTGCCCCTGGAAACCAAAAATGAACTGGCAGAACTCAACCCTAAATATCAGGTAACTATAAGTTTTAGGTATTAAAGATGAATTTGATCATGTGGCATCAAGTTGGAATTGACTGCTGTCCTTGATGAGGCATTTTATGTCCTCTGTTCAGACGACGATCTTCTTTTAATCATAATTAACAATACAAAGACTCTCACCAATGATGTGACATTCACACAAAGATTTTATTCAAGCGATAGAAACTGTTTCATTCAGACTAGTTTGATCGGAATTGATCTTCCGCCACGTTGCACCGGTGGAATTAGGTACGGGTTCTTGGTTTACACCTGGGTTCAGAAAAAAACTCCCATCTTACCAAATATTCACAGAGATTCTTACTTTTAGTGAAATATATTTTCCCATTTTGTCCCAGGTAGAGCCATGCGTAAACCTGAGGGGAGATCATGCATTCGGTCGTGTGTATGTCTGTCTGTCCACAGCTAATCTTGCCTACTACTGGATCTGCCTAATATTGTTTATGCTCATTTATGACTGCATGCTCAAGGACATCTTCTGGTTGCAGTGATTCACAATTTTTGAAAAAACTTTTTTGATAGATTTTATATCATTGACTGCCGATTCCTCTTAACCGGCCGGTAGGGGCCGCATGTGATCAACAACTGCTTCACTCACAAAAGGCATTCAGCTAGGCTAAAAACAAGCCTTACCTAGTCCGTTGCTACATTTTGGCCTTTGTCATAACTCAAAGACTGACATGAGAGTTTGGTCTCATTTTGAACCGGAGCATCTAATTCCATACTTGAAAGAACAACTAAAGTTAGGCACGTTACACTTCACTGCCATCTTGACTGCAGGGTTCAACTCTACTTTGTTTGGGAGCAGAGAGGGAGAGACACACCTGGCGGAGATCTGCACTTTACTAGTTTTAGCTGTGAATCCTTCACTTTTTAGGGTGTGAATCCCATTCGGTGGCCACACAGCCAGACGTGCTAAATGCCATGCCAATGAACAGAGAGCTGCTGGTGGCTGTGTGGGAGGTATTTTTGTGTTTGTTGGGGTGGGGGGGAGGGAGGGAGGGTGTATGCTAGTCTAAATTGCGGGCAGTAGTGTGTGAGTGGGAGGAAGGGTCAGAGGGTGTCATACTTGTGTTTACACTGCTCGCGAAAAGCTTCACTCCTAAGATCCTAGCGTGTCGGGCCTCTTCATTACCAGGATTAGGCTAATTAGCATGGCCATGTCGACTCCGAATGTGTGTGTGATTGCGCGCACATGCACATGTGTGTGCGTGTGTGTTCTGTGTGTGTCAGGAGTTGTTATGGATGCCATGCAGGAGCTGACAGGCGGTTTGTAGTCAAACATGAAGGCTGGCAGTTGACAAAAAGCACATCCTGTCACAGTGATACATGCTCTCTCTCTCTCTCTCTCTCTCTCTCTCTCTCTCTCTCTCTCCATGTCTCTGGCTAATTGGGCCCTCTGGATACCTCCACTCCTGAGGATGTGTTTGTATACGAGCATATACAGTGATATGTGGCAGGGTTGGGAGCACACAGACTATTGTGTACACTGTTGTCAAAGCCTGCTTGGGAACCCTTCACTTTATGAGGTGATCTTACAGTGTTCAGTCCATATGCGAGTACTGTGAAAATCCACTTCACCACAAGCTACAGCTGCTGCTTGTGATATCATTCGCCACTGAAAACTTCCAAACTGCACACCAACAACATTACCAGTGACTGTAGAAGCAGAGCGATGGCTGATTAATATGATATTTGATCAAATTATCAGACATAGGTTACCAAGCACTCAGCGTCTAGGAACTCCGGATTTGGATGATTCTATTTTATGATTTTTTTAAATTTCCTTTTTGGTAATATTTTTGCATCATCTTTGCTCGTTGTCATAATGATAAATAACTATTCTAAGTGTGGCACCTTTCCCAAGTGACACCCATGTGTAAATACCCAGAGGGGGCTTGAGGGAGGGAGCCGAGGGGAAGACGAAATGGACGGCCGAGGTAGAAAAAAAAAAAAAAAAAAAAAAGGATTATAAACACTCTGTCACTTGGACTATTTGTCAGGGCTAAAAAACTTCTTCCCCCTCTCTGTCTCTCTCCCATCTTTCTTTTTTAGCTCCTTCTCTGAAAAAAAAAAAAGCATTAATTTATTAAATTTCCTCTCCATTTAACGACCCCATTTGGAGAATTTGCGTTTGATCCTCACCGGCTCGGCGAGGCGTGAAGATGGCAGGACGGGGAAGGGAGGAGATGGATCCGTCAGCATGTCACATAAATATCTTATTAGCCAGTGATCTTATCATCATAAAGCAGCCCATTTATACAGTTAGGCATGTCATGTTGGTCAATTGCACAAAAAAAAAAGAAAAAAAGCCAACTGCATGCAATATTAAACCCTCAAATCTCATGCCAACACCATTAAGGGGAGTCTGTGAAACTCTCTTCTTTCTGTCTACCCTCGCTCTTCTTCCTCTCCTCGATGTGTCTGTGTCATAAATCCCCTGCTTCTGGATTTTCTTTTTTCTCCCCTACACTCCATGTTTTCTTTTTCCAACTGGAGAAGAAGAGCATTGGAGTTTATATCTGAGTGAGGTTAATGGCAGTTAGTCAGTTAGTTAGAGGAGGTGTCAGGTCTCCTGCTGTTAAAGCTAGACACACATGCACTGTATACATCCATACCAGAGGAGTAGATGGTTATTGTAATTTTTTTCTTCTCATTTGTATTCAGATATGTCTTTTTGTGATCAAATTGTATTGGTTTTAAGGATATTTATTGGAAATTATAAATAAAAAAAAAAAAATATATATATATATATATATATATTGTGTGTGGTCTGTAAATGATTGTAACAGTCTATGTAACCATTAACGACAAGAACACAGTGTGGGGTTTATGTCTGGATTCCATTATTTACATCTTGCAGTGGCATTTTCATTTGTCCACTTCATGTGATATACACACCGATAATACAACGTGGTCACATGATCATCTTTCAGCTTTACGAGCTGAAAAGGACTGACAAAACAAAAACTCACTATTTCAGTGCTTGTGCACATCCATGTGGGTATCTGGAGTTCCTACCAACCCACAAACTGTGAAATAAGACAACCCAGTCAGTTTCTTTGTGGGCTGTCCGGATCAGAAATCATGTGATTCAACAAACCATTCAATTTTGGCTCCTCTTCCTATGTCACATGCAGGCTCATTAGAATATACCGCCCACAGCTTGAGAACTACTTTTGTAAAGGTGCACTGTATTTTTTCTAGAGAGCCAATCAGAACTGACTGGGCTTTTTCAGGAGGGGGTCTTAAAGAGACAGACGCTAAAATGGAGTGTTAATTATGCATTTTTTGAACAGTTAAAGCTAGGGTTGGTAAAGTTGAGAAACTAGCGTACACTAGATTTTAAAAATGATCCAACCAAAAAACACAGCCCAGTATTACCAACTATTTTCCAATGAAAGTAGCCGGCAGCACTCGCTCCAAAAGTCCCTAAATCTAGAGAAAAGTCATCAAGTCGGCAACACCGACAGCCAGTCCCTTCAGGCCTCCCTTTCAAAGCCACTCCCCCAAAATTATCAGTATGAACGTAAACAACAAACATGGCTATCGTTAGTACTCACAGCTGTCAATTCAGGCCGAATGAAATGATTGGACAAACTTATTACAGTCCTTTGACAGCCACAGATACCATATTTATTTTCTGTTTTTTTTTGTCAGAGCATTTGATTTATTGATTGCTGTTGGCAATCAAAGACAATTTCAACAAATACAATAGAAAACCTTTTTGAAGAACGCCACCAACCCAAGCTTTAAAGCATGTAAACATACCAAAATACAAGTAAGAACCTGAAAATGCTCATAATATGGTCCCTTTGGATCTGAAACTGCAGATTAGAGTGTTTTAGTGTGAATTCTTCTTCCAAAGACTTGATTATATACTGTTAGAGAACATTTTAACAACATTGTTCTAACTTCGACATTCAATTTTACTGCTAGTTTACTGTATTTGTTGTACTTAAGATGGGTAAATGATGGGGGGACTTCTTCAGACAGTTAGGACAGAACATAGAGTATAGAAGCAAAGAGACGAAACTCCAGTGTTTTTTTGACAATAGCCGCTGCTGCCATTTTGGACTGAAAATGCTTATTATATTTATAATATGACAGAATAGAATATGACAATAGAATAGAAGAATTTTGTTTTAATTTTCTACAGCACTTTTTTTTTATCTTTTACTAGCGTCTGGTCGCTTTCAGTCCAAAATGGCGGAATCATAGGTGATGCTGCCAAATAGAACAAAAAATGTAATTTCACTTCTTGGCAATATACGTCCTTTTGCCGAGGAAGAAAAGACATCGTAATTAGGTACGCGAAGGACAATATCCAGAAATGCAGAAGCTGGAGCAGTGGATATGGTAGAACAAAATATGGTTCAGAGCATCGGTTCTGGATGAAACTGCTGCTTCAAGGGAGAAATAAAAGTCATGAAGCACGGCAGAGCTACAGCGCCTGGAACACACTGGACAACACAAGCATGACAGTTACCATAAACAACACAGTACACTGAGCTGCACTGGAGCACCTGCTACGTATAAGCAGCGTATTGTTCCGTGTGATGGATCGGGGGCAGGTTCTGGCACAAATTAAACCCCCCGATAGAACAAACCTTTAAGAGACAATCAGAAGATGTAGAAGGAAGGAAATGAGAGCGCAAGAGAGCAGCAGCAGACACACTAGGAGGATTATTATTCAGTTATCAGAGCTCTGTGGAGCAGAACTGACATGGACAGGAGCAGATTTCCTGCTTCTCATACTTCCATCTGCCACTTCACCATGCAGAGGATACACACACACACACACACACACACACACACACACACTCTGCCATCTTACACACACAAGAAAAGTGTACAGAGATAGAGGAATCACTAACTAGCATGCCGGAAGGTCAACGTAGCCTCTTAATGCTGCATCTGTACAAATATTAAAATATTAAAAGTTCCTCTTGGTGCTGCATGTGTTTCTTTATGATTATTTAAAAGCCAAACATGCCGTTCTGATAATCATCTTGGTGGCGATTGGTGAGGTCAACTCCAGTTTGATTGCACATCTAAATATCAGCATCATCGCAACGGCGAGCAAAAACAGAATCTCTTCCTTCTCATCAGTGTCCCTTCTTCTTTCCACACCAACCCCCCCATCCTCATCCCTCCTCCATTTCTTAAAGCCCCGAATCTGTCTCATTATCTTGTTTTGATGTTGCACTTTATCAAAATAGGAGTTGATAGCCCCGGGGCCGCGAAGTGCATCTGAGCTGCGGACAAGAAGGAGAAGAGGAGGAAGAAGGCGAGAGTGCCCGCACCGTCTCAGCGCCTCCTCTGTTGACAACAACAAGAAAGACCATCACAGCAAAAACGCCCGGATGTATGGACATCAATTATTTTTTAATTGTGAAAGAGTACAGTACACTAATTAAAACTTGTATATCTTGCCATGCCAAAGGCAAAATTAATAATTGATATTTTATTAATATTCAAAAGTAGCACTGGGAATATATTAAAGTGATTTTGTGGTTGCAGAAATGAAACTCTTAACAGCATGTGTGTGTCAGTGTTTGTGTGTGTGTGTGTGTGTGTGTGTGACCTGTTTCTGATGAATTACACTACTCCACCCCTCTTTTAGCCAGGCCGAGTCCAGTTTAGCCCCAGAGAGAGAGAGACACACACAGAGGGTGGATAAAGGGGATTTGTTTTGAAGGACTGCGGTTCATTCCACTCTGAATTATATTAAAAACATTCCTGAGAAATGTAGCAGATCCTCACTCATCTGAGTCTCAATCAAACATTATGTTTTAATTTGTATTTATTTATTTGTATTTGTTTACATTCTGGCGTTTTATTTGAATGTGCGTGGGTATTCAGCACAGGAATATTCATTATATTTTTCTTTCTTTTATTATTTTTTAGAGTTCACTCTACAGCAGTGATCTCAGCCATTAATTGGATAGAGAATTTTGTTCCTCTTGACATATTGCCAAACTTGACATTTTACCAAAAAAAAAAAGAAAAAGTAGAAGAAGAAGAAAAGAAAGTGAGAGGAAGAAGAAATATGGTTTTAATAATAATATTAAAAATAAATCATTCTCCATCGCTGTGGATCTGACCTGTTGACATATAGAACTCCCTTGTGAAACCAAATAATTAAAAATAAATAAATAAAATATTCCACCTGTAAATTTAGTTCAGTAAAAAAGAGCTACATCTCTTATATTTCACTTGATTAATTACAAAGTTTAATATTTAATTCAGAGTTTTTTTCTTGCATTTGTTCTTCATGTTAAGGCATAATGTATTCCAGAGTTTAACTACCACTTGAAACATCTGGGTGGTCACTGTCCCCCTACAGAGGACATGTTGACACGTCACAGTAAAAAAAGCACAGGTGTAAATAATAAAATGAATGGCAGCTGAGTTCTATTTAGCTGCTTTGATTTAAGGCTCCTGGTATTGTGTATGCATTGATAATGTTATTTGTAGCACCTACTATGACAAGTCAAAATAAAAAGGGACTCTTAGAGTTTCTCAACCTTGGGGTTGGGACCCCACATGGGGTCACTTTAGCTGGGATCCTGAGATATTTCTAATATTTCTATATTTGTTTTATATTCTATTCTTTTTATATTCTATATTCTTTTTTAAAAAAATTTTTCAAATACTGGCATATCATTATTGTTATATAATCAACATGGAGCTCCCTTCATGTTCTTGACTATAAACTGAAGATGTGTGAAATACTCTATTGAGTGAACCTAAAGAAGACACAACACAAAACATATTGTTTGGTCACAATCCTTTAACATTTCTAGCATCAGCACCAATTTTGGTTTGTAACTTGTTATAATGTAATAAAATAAACAATTTTAAAAGGAGCATTCGAAAGTGTTGCGAATCCTCGGGAGACAGAAATCCAAATTTTACCCGGTGAAAGATATTTCTAATAAAAATTAATTAAATTTAAAATTTAATTAGACACAGATTTGTATATGATATACCACAAAATAAATGAATTAAGTCAATATGGAAATTCTGGTCTGGTGTTTTTTAGCACAACAAAATTTGATGAAAAAAATTAAACATTTTGTTTGCCGCAGGATTTTCTGACTTATAAGTACCGTCCAAACATTAAATTAATAAATTAAACTAATAGCATCTAATCATGCTATTGTTATCCAAAAATACTTGTCCGTGATTCTGACCAAGAAAAATTAGTTCTTAAAGTTTTACACGTAATTAAATAACAGTGGCACCCTTGTTTTCAACATCAGTTTCATTGTTTTATGGTGTTTTGGATAAATTTGGTATTATATTAATATTGGTTATAATGAATAATGATTTCACCAATACTGCCAAAGTTTAGTGACTGAAACAAGTGGGCTAACACTGAATCACTTGATATAGAAAAATGTAAATCACTTCAATATCAGAATATCAAAATATCTATAGTCTGATATCAGATCCTCCTCGACAAAATTATATTTTTAGCATTTTTTTCATCTTCAGGCCGGAGCAGCGAGTGATAAGGATATGCTGTGTGTGTGTTTGTGTGTGTGTGTGTGTGTGTGTGTGTGATTATCTCCCCATCCCTTTGCTGTTGAATATTCACGTGAGGGGAGAGATTGCGCTAATCTAAAATTTCTAATTAAAACTATTTGGTTGGCGGTATCGCATAAACACTATTATTGTTTAATATCGTTCACTGTCGCATGGAATGATCCATCATTCTGCCAGGTGCTGCCCCCTCCTCCAACCAACCGGCGCCCGCCCTCCACCTCATATCATATCCCCTTTAAAAAAAAATAAAAAATAAACAGAAAGATAATGACGCCACCTTTTCCTGCTACGACCGTCTCAGTGTCTCCTTCTTCTTTTTAAAAGGAAGCCAGGGTGAAACGGAGAGAGGGTGGGGAGGTGTGGGGGGTGGTGAGCGTGTGTTTAGTATATTTTTAATAAGCGTCCTCAGTACTATTGAGTGGGTCCCTTTGTTCATATGGTAAGATTAATTATGCTGTCAGCCACTCTCAGGGGCTGCTTAACAAAGATTCAGTGATATAATGGCCTGGCCCTGCGCTTGGCAATCACAATCACTGGGAGACAATTTCAAATCCTCCCCTTCTCCACACAACGGCAAACCCCTCGGCCGCCCTTTTCATCAACGGGGAAGTCATTTTTGCCGGCTAAACATACTTCTCCTTTGCATCCGCGCAGTCACACGCTGGGTCAGTCGCAACACGTCGGAGCAGTTTGATACTGGCCAACCTTGAGACCTGAAAAATAGGGAGGATTTCGAAACCCAACCGAGGCTTCCGAGGGTCCTCCCCCAGAATTTTTTTTTTTTCAGAGACTTTGTTTCCTGCATTCTGGTGACTTTAAAACAATAAAAAAAAATAATAATAAGTACACTGCAATAGCCTTTTTATGTTAAACTTTTAATTTTATCTTTAATTCTCAGGAAAGAATTTGCCCCTCTGGCGTGAACCTGGCATGTGAATATCTGGCATAAACTGATATTTATCAGTTTTTATAAATGTTTTGCCCCTGCTTGAGCTCTTTTCGTGTCCCTCTCTGTCTCTCACTCACTGAAGGCCCTCTTGGACACAACGCGACATTGGCACCACAGCGCTCTGAACCCCATTTTTTCCAACGGCTAGCACCGCACCACGATGGCTTTTTGCCGCGTCGAGCAAAGCCCGACTTTGGGCGCTGCACGCTGTGATGTGCGCTGAACCCAGCACCGACTGCTGCTCAAACAAGAGCTCAAATTGTGCTGTGTCGCGAGCAAAGACGGCTCTCTTCCGCCGGGAAACAACATTTGGTGTAGCTGTATTGTCGTCCAGGTGGAAACAGTAGGGATTATACACGCTCTACAGTGCCAGAAACGGGATAAGTTTGAAATTCTGCCATAAATCGGGAGAAATACAGAAGAATTGTGACCCGGGGAAGAAACCGGGAGAGGGCAATGAAAAACAGGAGTCTCCCGTGAAAGGGTGGAAAGTATGTTCAGCTGTCATTCACGACTTGCTGTTATAATGTGCGGGAGCTCAGGTCTCCTTCAAGGACGGCAGAAACAAGTAATGGAACGACACACAGGGTTTGAACTCCGCTGTTGTCGCCGATGTTTCATCACATTTCCACACTCACGTTTCCTTTCTTTCCTCCCTTCCGTCTATATTAAAGCGGGGTTAATTTTGCATTGCAGATTGAAGACGCTGCAGCGGCATCGTCGCGAGCAGCGCCGATAAGATAGATGTTTTTGTCATCGTCCATATAGGGGACGAGCGGCGGGGCGAATTGATTGATACTGGCAAGTTCCATTCAGGCGATGTCAGAGGCCTGATTTGTATTTTTGTGTTTTGAATCTGTCACCATGCACAACGATCTCGCAGTGAACAATGCTGGATGTGTTAGAAAGGGCAGAGGATGGAGAAAAACAGGAAGTTGCTGTTGTTGACAAATAATCATGCATGGTTATGAAATGGGTTGACAGGGAGGGGATCGGTCAGATTAACAGCAGACATTATGTAGGCGGATTCCTCTAACTAGCTGCAGACCTGTGTTTGGATGTGGTTGTTAGTGTGAGTGGAGGCTGAACTCCAGCCAGTGGATGAGACAAGATCAAGATCATCATGATCAGAGATGAGGTGGTTTGGGGGGATCAGCACTTATACGACATGATGTTGCGTGTTTGTGTGCATCTGTGTTCCTGCTGCAGCTGTGAGGAAACATTTCCCAAAGGCTCATCCTTTTTTTCTTTCTTACTGTATTGAAGAAAAGGGAGCGACCTCATGTTTCCTCCCGACTCTTTCCCTTTGAGCGTTGAACCGGAACCTGAGTGCAACTCCAGCTTGAGTTTGTAACCCTGTAAAAAATTATGTCATAGTAATGGACTGGACGGTGGTGAAGGGGGTGGTGCCAATGGGCTGATGTCACTACCACCCACATTTTAAAGTGGACATTTCATGAAAAACTCACTTTTTCAGCGCTTGTTCTCATCCATTTGGGTATCTGGAGGTCCTACCTACCAACGAACTGTGACAACCCAGTCAGTTTTTTTTTTGTTTGTTGTAAAACGTGATTCAACAAACCATTCAGATTTGGCTCCTCTTCCTATGTCACATGCAGGCTCATTAGAATATACCACTCACTATTTGATAGCTACCTTTGCAAAGGTGCGCCATATTTTTCTCTCAAGCCAATCAGAGCAGACTGGGCTTTTTCAGACAGGCGCTAAAACGGAGCGTCTCAGACAGAGGGTGAATACACGTATATTCAGACACACAGGATGAGAAAAAATTATGTGTTGTTTTTAACATTAAAGCATGTAAACATGTTCTCGTAGAAACCCAAAATACAAGTATGAACCAGGAAATAATCATGATAAGTCCTGTTTACAGACCAGCACCAATTGTTCCATGTTTTTTCCTGGCTGGTTATTATTACATGGATGAGGAGTGTAACAAAGCTGCTATCTGTAAAATAAAGTGATTTATTAAAGAACAAGTAAGTCAAACGATAAAGCTGTAAAGCCTCTAGTGTAGGGAGTGAGTGCGTGAAAATGTGCTGCATTGATGTAGTAAAATCCAAGGCTTATTGAAAGAGGCTGGGACACGGTGTTGAGCTGTGGGGTCTTACACAAGCGCAGTGTAACTGGAGCTGCAGTCGTGCTATTGGCTCAATTTTTGGCGAGTGCAGACCAGATTTCACTGCGCATGTGTTGTACCCCTCAATGATATGATCTCCTCTTTTCACCCTCCTCGGTAAAAACAAGGAAAAGAAACCAAAAGCCACGACACAGCGGTATGACGTGACAGGAGAGCTGCCAACTAAGAACTGCTGCTGCTGCTCATTCTCTTATGCACACCGGGCCCAGGTGTGTCTCATGCTGCTGATGACACTCAATCAGGTGTGCAGCCCTGGAGAGAGAAAGCACAGCAAAAGCAGAGGAACCAAACAGAGGGGAGGTCACACATTTATAGAACCTAAATTAATCAAATAATAGAACATGATTTGTATTTGAACCCCGAAAAAGAAAGTAAGTCTGAACTGAATACAAAATAAAAGCTGTGTAACCGTTACTGTTCAGGTGAAAAATTTAGAGAGCTATTGATAACACCATTTTGAGATGGTCCCTAACGTCAGCTCCCCAGCTTCTTATCTCTTGTTGAGTTTTACCTGGTGTCAGGCTACACAAGGTAACACCTGTGAACATCAGTCAGCTCGATCCTGCACTGAACAACAAATCTGGTGAAAACGGATGAAAACTTATTGAGGATGAACATTTCTGAATGTCTGAAAACTGAACTTTAAAACACCTAAACAGATATACAGTAACACACGGTGTATTACAGTGGACAAAGACTGAAGCCACATCTGGGATGCATCGCGACGTGCACAACTGTAAACATGGCGGAGCGAAATAGGAATGATGCTGTTGGTGCAGTTTTTTTGTCTATCTTTGTTTAGGCTTTTCCGAACACAAGAAAACGCTTTGGAGGCCATTGTTTGTTTACATTCTTGTTCCTGGAAATCGGTCCCTAGCACCTCCATCCCGATGACATCACGCGGGTCGCGAAAGGCAGCAATAAGCTATGATGGTCGGGGACCAACATGTAATCTGTCATATCTCTCGAACAAGTCACTGCAAGAATCTATGACTCTATAATGACTTGATTTGACACAGTGAACATTTTAAGAGACAAAAATATAACCGACATAAGAAGTAATGTGACCTTTCAGACAAATTGTGTCAATCATGTGACAGCAGAGCAAGCAGGGAGTAGAATACTGCAAAACAAAAACAAAAATCAGTGTGCATTTACTGTTCATATCCAAGCATTATTTATCTCTAATATGTATGTTTGATAAGAATAAAAAGGTAAAACAAAAAAAAAGTATGGGGTGTCCTTTAAAGACATAGGTACTCACGTTGTTCCCTCCTATCTAGATCCTTGCTTGTGTTGTACGAATTCTCAGATGTACGTCGCTAAGCGTCTGCTAAATGAAATTGTAGCATTGGGTAACAGAAATAGTTCTTGTGTGTTGCAGTTCTTGGGCAATTTATGATTTATTTTTTTCTATTCTTACATTTTTATGCAGAGCTTTGTGCAGTTTTAACTGACCAAAAATCTTGTATTGTGTGGCAAATAATAACACACACACACACACAGTTCATAACTGGGCCAGTATATATGAATTCCACACACTGACCTTGTGACGTGCCAGTCAAACGTGCCACAGAGGATTTCCTTTCCTCTTGCCTTTAGACTCCAGTATATCCAGACAAGGCAACTGCATCATGACCGAAGACACAAACTAGGACTGATGTCGCTGTAATCATGATGAATGGAAGGCAGAAGACACGTCACCATTTCCTCTCTGCTTGATAAATGGTGTAATATACTCTTATTTAGCAAAAAAAGAACCTAATCATAGATCTCTGGATTGTGGTAATATTCCACATCATATGTACTTAAAGAGCACTTATGGAATATCTATTTTCTTTGCCCTTTTTTTCTTCCTTTTTTTTTCGCTGTAAACTAGAGAACAAAGAAGGCATTTTTTTGTAAAATGGTTCGGTTCATTTAGCATTTAAAAATATTCTTTATTTTCATTTCATCTTATTTTGAGAGTAGTATCAACATCATTTCTGGAAAACAAATATAAATACATCATATGAGTAGGATTTATTATCCAGATTCTCACAAAGAAGAGAGTACATATAATTGTTTAATAGTTCCTAGCAGTGTATTTTATCTCCTGTAGTGTTATCATTCAGATCATACGTGACTTACAGTACGCTCCGTCCATACAAAGCCTGCTACTGCTCCATTCTTTATGGGTCTGCCCGGTGGCGACAGTCGCACCTTGCTGGGATATTTGTGGGAGAAGCCATAACATCAGTGAATTCACATAAAATGTGACTTTCATGAAAATGCAATGATTCAAAAAAAATAAAAAATAATCCAGATGTGGTGAGAGCTTTAAGCAACGACTGAGGGGATTTTTTATGACGATAGCAGATAGCATTTAATGCAGCATATTGGACACAAATGCATATTGTTTAACGAGGTAAAATCCCTGCAAATAATTGAAAACAGGACATTTGTATTTGATTCTATAAAGTGCATATTTCCATTTGCTGCCATTTTAACACCCCAAAGCTACAGTACAGTACCTTCCCTTTTTAATTATTTGCATAGTCGTGTTACAGAAAGATCGTTGTAATTATTGTTCATATCCTCAAGTCTTTATTGTTCTCATATTGTTTTGCCAGATAGAGTTAAGGTTAATATATTCTAGCTTTTAAGCCACATTATCCTCCTAATTATGATTCAACCTTGGCTTTGCTCTCTACCTCTCTCTCTCTCTCTCTCTCTCGTTCTTTTTGTCCTCGACTCTCTTAATGAATGTTTTTTGTTGTTGTCTACTTAGCATTATACCGTATTTGTCATATATGTATTTTTTTTCTCCCCTCCCATCCCTGATATAAATTACAGTATGACTTGAGAGAAACTTTAAATGGTCTGCCACCATCATGAAATTAATTGCTGCCGTGACAGATGATTGCAGGCGACGTTAAGGTCATTAAGTCCTGCATACACTGTAATGAGGTAGAAACCAACACACGCGATTGGCTGCCTATTATTTACCAGACTACTGAGGTTGGCTCGTGCTATTTTGCCCTTGATTCCGAGAGAGGGGATTTTTCCTCGCTTGGGAACACGAGAGCAGGAGGAGAAAAGAAAGAAAAGAAACATCACTTTTTTTTTTTCTCTTTCGGCGTCACACGCAAACAGTCCTGTGTGTGTGTGTGTGTAGCGAAGGAGCTGTGGTGGGGTGGATGTGACAGTTTTAAAGAGTCTGAACATGTAAATCAAAAATAGTTTGGGCCTTAATGGATGTGTTTTAGCAGATCTCTCCCAGGCAAGGCCCCTCATCCTGCGTCCCTGCGACCCGCTTGCCTGTCTGGTGGGATGATGTTTACAATAATGGGGAGAGGCAGTCCAATTTCACCCAACACGCCAGGCACGGCAGCCACCCTCTCTCCGCGGCCCCTGCGCCACATTTGAAAAGAGATGAGATTGAAAACAACACTAACTTCATGTACAGGGCGACGTGGGGAGAGGCAGAGTCGTGCCACAGACGAGCATCACACGCAATTTCACCTTGGCAGGGGCGCTTGTCAAAATCAAGAAGTATCACAGTTTGTTTCTTTGTCTCTTCCTGCTTTTTTTTTTTTTTCCCTCTCTCTCGCTACAACTGTATTTTCTACCCTCGGGGTGTCACTCACACATGCAAACACATTTTCATACTAACGGAAACACACACACACACACACACATATAGAGGACGCCCAAATAGACTTCTTTGTATCAACAGTTTTCAGCACACACACACACACACACACATTGTAAGGTCCTGAGGGAATGATGTAAAAAGTCTGATGTATTCTCCCGATGCCAGCATTTCCTTTTTTCTTTTTATTGTTTGTCCTTGCATCCAGCCCCCAGTGAAGAATGTGAGTTGACTTCTGTCACCTGTCCAAACATGTTATAGTACGTACTGTATGTCTGCTGAATCTCTCAACTTGTTACACTTAAGGTGACACTCCAGGCAAAAACATAGTTTTTTCATGCACTGGTCGATTTACAATATTTTCCAAAATACACATTTAGATGTTTATTTTACTAATTTGTCTATTTCTGTTTGTAGATTTCTCCTAAATTCACCTAAAGCTAGCATTAGATAATTCCTCATTTGCATATTTATAATATGCAACCATGACATGGATGGTACCAATGGATTCCTTAGGTTTTCTAGTTTCAGTTGATTCCAGTATCTTCACTCTTTAAAACTGAGCCCGCTACAACCTAAAAATTGCAAGTTGCATTAATGCGTTAAAGAAATTAGTGGCATTCAAATTAATTTACATTAATGCGTTGTTATCACTTTAACCTTGACAGCCCTAATTTAAACATAAAGGTTCAGAAAACTTGTAATACAAAAAATCCTTGTCTTACAGTTTTTCTCAATTGTTTACACACAAATACTGGTACTTGACACACAATGACCACAACATGCAACTCATGCACCAACCCCCTGAACCAATTCTGCTAAACTACAAGCACAATTCCTGCTTTACACTCAAATTGCAGTTCTAAAACACACTTTTTCCAAACACTACACACAATTCTCTGCATTTGGCACAATTTTCATGAAGAAAATCTCGTTTTCACAAGGAACACACTGTCATTCAAAATTCTAAAGTCAATTGCCCTACTATGCACACTGACTCATCACATGGGCAAACACCTGTCACACAGTGTTACAATTAGCAATCAGTTGATGCTTTTCATGGCTGGATTCGACATGCTAAGCGATATTTCCCCCGCTGCTTGGCCAGGGCAAACATTGCTTGTGATGTGGATGAGGTGCTGTGGCCAGACCGAAACAGAAGAGAGGATGCAGCATAGTTGTTTTTACTGTAACTGTATACAGTAAATTCCTCTGTTGTTTTGTATGTAGACCACTGTATGTGCAACTTTGTGTTGGTTGGGATGTACACTGTGTACATTGTTTTTGTGGGGGAAATAAAATATATTTGTTACCGTGTATTTGTGTGTTCTGAGTATAAAAACAATATTCTAAAATATTTTACAACACACTTATGTATGTACTGTCTGTAGTAAGTGTAACACTGAACAAAAAAAAGGCCTGAGTCATTATGATGAATGGAGAAGAAGTGTTTTCCATTCATCATAGTGTTTTACATTGAGCACATCAGTGTTCAACTGGTTCTTATAAATGTGTATTCATATGATGGTTTGTGTGTGTCATTTGAAAACAAAATACCATTTTGAGAAGAAATAACATTGTTTTGAATGTAAAGTTTAATTTTGCAGGAGAATTGAGGGGTTTTGCCCATTGTGTGTGTGTTTTTTGATTTGTGTGTAGAGTTCTGAGAGTATGAGGCATGCTTTCAGAAAATGTGTGTAAACAATCGAGAAAAACTGTAATGTAAGTAATCAACTGGGAACGTTTCATGGTGATATCCATTAGTTAAATGTTTTTTACCGTATTCATATGTAGTGTCAATACATATCTTTACAGGCTGTTTTCTCCAGAAATCTCCACTGCAGTAGAACTTACTCCTATCAATATACTGAATGTTTTTACATTCATAGCCTGATTTATAGAACATTGTATACCTAAAAACATGGTGAAAATGGATTTGCTACTGTTGGCAGTATTTTTATGAAGTGATACAAAGAGAAATTCAAGATTCTCTCTGTGGCTCTAATATTTCAACAAACTAAAACAATAATTTTGAACCTAGCTTTATACTAAATGTATGCAAAATAGCACACATTCAATACGATGATACCTCATATGCATATGTAAACATCATTCAGAATACTTGTAATACATTAAGACAATTTATTTTTCAACCGGGGATGTTTCATGGTGATCTATTAGTTAAACATTTTTACCCTATCCATCTCTAATGTCTCCCCCTAAATAAGTAAGTAAAACAGAGAGAGAGAGAGAGAGAGAGAGAGAGAGAGAGAGAGAGAGAGAGAGAGAGAGAGAGAGAGAGAGAGAGAGAGAGAGAGAGAGAGAGAGATACCGATAGCGATACCTGGGCTTTAGGTATCAGCCGAAAACCGAGTACCGATCCGATACCTGTGTTTAATTAATAAGCTGTATGCCTCACTGTGAGGGAGTGACTGGGATCATTCTTTTATACTGTATGTAAGGAAACACCAGGCTTGACTTAAACATTGCTTTCTTAACTTTGTAAAACTAAATGTGACCAATAAATACATATAAATGTATTTAATTATTCTTTATTATTAAAATAATAAATCGTACACCAACAACTTGGTAAAAAGTTAACAGGAATTACAATTAAAGTGTAAACTTTTAATGCAGCAACATGTTGGTCAAAACTTAAACAGGAATTCAATTTCCAGTATATAATGTATATAGTATAGACATAGAATTGAATTGAATAGATCGGCCCCATTTTCATTGATATCCGATCCAGCTATTTTAATCAGTATCGGCCCGATATCTGATCCGGTATCGGTGCATCCCTACTAGATTTGATGATCTCACAATGAACAAAAAAAACAAAAAAACAAAAACAAAATTAAAGTAATAAAATTGCCTTTGAGGAGAAAACAAATCTCTCACACCTGTTCCGATATATCAAACTAACAAATACCCAGTCATTTTCTCCAGCGGAAAGTTTTACGTATGCGTTGATTTTATGGTGCATTAATGAGGTATTTATTTTGGTTGAGCGAGGCGAGGTGACAGCAGAGGACAGGAGCTGGATGTGAGGATGAGCAAGGTGACAATGAAGGACTGGGAGACGCAGCGAGTGGCACGCTGAGTGACACAAACTGACCTTGCGATGTTGTTCACTGATGTACTTCACTTCCCTTTCCACCATGTTAACAAGCATGTGTGTGTCTGTATGTGCGTGTTCATACCCTGTTATTAATGGCCACTTAAAATTGAAAGAACCCAACCAGGAGACAACAATGCAATTGGACAATAGCAACACATTACCATAATATACCAGCAGGGTTTGCTCTGGTTATTAAAGGGGCAATCCACAGAGTTAACATGTCAACATGGTTAGTATTACACAGCCTGTGAAAACAGTTGTACAAAGTCGTTTGTGTCTCTGGAGGATCTGGAGAGCTGGAGGAAATAACCCTGATGATGTTATGGTGATGTTTTTATGGTTACAGAAACCCTAGCACAAGACACAGGGCTTTCACCAGGAGGCCGCTGTTCGTGTTAAGTTAACGTCAACCACAATCAATCAGTAGTTTTGTTGAAAAGACACTATGCATGCAACAAGCGTATATTAACACGCCGGAAAGTGATGCTAGAGAGGTTTCTAGAGTGTCGTAGTTTGAAGCGTAGGGCTACTCACCAAGCTGCGGTATTTGACGAGCTGGAAGTGAGAATGTATTGCAACATACATCTGATGGCTTTACAGAATATATAAACATGTGTATATATTCTTTAGCTTCCCAGTGGTGGTCATGGTCATGGTCCGATTTTTGCAAATAGTTTGGTGTCCTGGAAGACGGCAATATACCGGCTGCATTTCCCCGTCGGAAAGGTGTGGTCTGATGGCGAGGTAAAGCGGTGAAAATATTCTCAATATAGCGTACACTTAAACTGATATTGATTTGTTTGGTGGGCCTTGTTTTAGGTGGTTAAAATACATTTATCTGCTGCTCCCGTCCATAGCCGCTTTACCTCGGCATCAGACAGCCTTTTTTTCCGGCAGGTAACTGAAGCCGTTATATCGCTCTTTACAAAGCCACCAGACTTCATTCACAAAAAAACAATCATTTTTAGCATTCACATTATTCATTACTGATTAGCGTTTGGTAACCTACGTCACTGCTTTTTGCTAATGACTCAGTGGACGTTTCCATTTGAAATAAATGGAGAAGAACACAGATGAACCCGCCCTTTAAGGGCAACCTGACTTTAGTATTTAGGACTTTTGGATCCTGGTTGTCCATAAAATACTGATAAATGACAAATCACATAAACACACGCATAAAAAACAAACAAAAAAATCCCACTTATCTTTGGTTGTTTCAGGCCATACAGTTTGGTGCTATTTAGGTTCTGACGTAGGCTATCCATCTGAGATTCCTGGTGCCGCCCTAATACATAGAAGGGAACAAAAGCAAAATGTTCATTTATGTTTGTAAATTGGGTGAACCAACCATTTAAGGTTTGAGATATACAGGACAACATGTAGTGAGATGACACATGATAACACATGGTTGTTCATAGAAGTGATAATGTACAGATGACAAAATCTGTGTTAGTACAGTATTAATGAACGACACTGTTGGCAAGACAGCTCAGAAGTTGAACATGCGCAGTGAGTTAAAAACTGTAAAATGTAAAACCCAGGTTGTATTGTGCAAACTGCAGCTGTGGGTGTTAAACCCCAGAAACAGCCACCCCCTCAGACAACCTTCTCCATCCTCCCCTAAGTGTCCTCACATTTGGATCTTTTCTCCCTGACCCCTCTAACCTTGTATCGTACCCCTCCTCGCTCTGCACTCACCTTCATAAATAAGGTCAGCGCAGACAAAGAGGGGAGATGTTAGGGTAGAAAATCACATCAGAGGAATAAAACCTGGGTATTTTTGTACGTTTGTAGGAATCCTTATTGTGTGAAGGGTCAAGCACCCTTCGTTTTGCTCTGATCTCACGAGCAGGTAGGGGAGGAAGAGAGGAAAGAAAGAGAAGTTCATTTTATTAAGAAAAAAAAGAGAGAATGAGGGCAAGGATTTCGCTGACGAGTGGGGAAGAATGAAAAGGTTAATTGGGCTATTATCCAGCTGTAGTTTTTGAGGGATTTATAAGATGTCCTGGACTCGCTCTCACTTTCTCTCGTTCTGTCTGAGACATGTGCTCATGCCCACACAAGTGCACACTACCTCACACTAGTCCACATTCTGTATGCACACAGAGTTTTCATCCAAATTCAAACAATAAAAGAAGACATATGGATACGAAATGATAATGCAAATAATAAAACAAGAGGGTGCTGTGAGATGTGTGTGTTCCTGTGTGGTTTACACCATGTGCACACGTTTTAAGGAGCAGAATAAGCAGAGTGTGATGTGACAAAGAGAAGAAGACCACACACTTTATTCAAAGATTTAAAGGAATAGTACACCATTTTGGAAATAGTTACAACACAAAACTCCCCCTAAAAGCACATATTTACATTCACATTTTCTTCTTCTTTGTGTATGAAATAAACAAACAACATAAATGTGTTTAAGTGAGCTTTAGAGATGTTTATGTGACAAAAACTCCAAGGGGTACTGACCAAGCGTATTTGACAAGTTGGGAGTGCAAACAAGGACTGTAATGTGCATTCTTTATGAGCCCAAAAGCTCTGACGTCTGAAGACATTTTTTGGTGTATGCGCCCGATGAGCATGACGCTATCCTGGAACGCTATCCATTTATCTTAATTCATCAATTATAGGCTGTCTAAAAGTGTCTCCATTGAGAATGATACAGTAACATAACAGGTTGAATTTTGAGTACAGATGCAACACAGCTATGTACCCTGAATGCAACAGGGTCACGCCCCTTCTCTTTAGGTTGTCAAAAGAGATTCTGGGAAACAATGGGAAATACATGTATATATGTATGTGCAAATTAAGCAAAAGGGATACCTCACATAATTTAATTCAAACAAACCATCACGAATTGAGCATACAACAGTTTAGGGTTGTCTGGTTCTGGAAGTTATCTTTATCAGTTAATCAAGTTTTATCTCCCTTCTCAAATCGATATAGTTAGATTACCTCCCGGTCATGCCAACAGTGTAGTACTGAACACATCTAAATGTAAAGTCACCTTACAAAGAGAGCTCTTCATGTAACCTTGGTATGAACTCAAGTGTTTCACTGATGCTATCACAATGATACGAAGCCTGTCTTATCAGTGGCTAAGTGATCACGCAAATAGACCCAATCAATGAGGAGCTTCTCTGTCAAGAGGACGGCACGAGAATGAACGAGGTTGAATTAACAAATGAATACATGTATAGTAATGTCAATATAATATGCGAGCACAGGTGCAGTTGTTATTGAGACTGAACCAAATCGGCAAACTTGGAGTCAGTTGATGTTTGTCACAATCAGCAACACCTTTCACATTGCACTTTGTCATTTTATCCAATAATATTCATAACTATGTTTTCATTAGTGTATAATCACCTGAAACTAAGAAACATTGTGTTTCCGTTAGCTTAGAATGAGCTCTCCATATCCACATAGGGAGGGGGTCCTCTTCACGGAGTCTGCCATGTTGCTCCACCATGTCTCTAGTAGCCCAGAATGGACAAACTCTTTCGCATTTTTACATTACCAGGCCACCGTACACCTCCAACACACTTGTGAAACTGCGGTAACGTGAGCCGCAGAGTACCGTTGCTCTTAAAGTAGTGTTATTATGTTATGGATGGCCTCTGAGCGAGGTGAACGGTGTTACCACGGTTTTGCACTCAGTGGCTCAAGTTACCGCAGTCTTGCAAAGGGAGGAGTGAGCAGAGGGGTACTCAGTCGGTTGCAATCTGCAACCACACCACTAGATGCCGCCAAATCTTACACACTGTACCTTTAAGTACAATTTTGAGGTACTTGTACTTTACTTGAGTATTTACATTTTATCCTACTTTAATCTTCTACTAATATTGTACTTTTTACTCCATTCATTTGACAACATTAGTTACTTGTTACATTACAGATTTGGATTATTAATACAATATTGCAAATGAACTAATACATGATGAGGTAATATTATGGCAGTATATAAAGTAATTGTAATTAGCCCCACCTTTACCAGCTGCAACATTAGTGATGCTTATACATTAATGCATCACTAATTATAATCCAGTGATATGATCAACCCGGTCTCACAAGAAGGCATATAAATACCATGACATTACACAGACATTCGTGTCGTGAATACGTATTTCAGCCTTTTTGTGTGTCATTTGTACGCCACACAAACGTCCGCAGTTTAGTCTTCCAGATACTTAATGTTACCAACAAATTAATTGGTTATAATTGTCTGCAATATGATGTCCAATTTAGGATTATCTGCAGCAATAGAGAACCTGTTTATGGAACCACTAATGTAAAGCTTTGTAAACACTGTAACAATATTACCCACAGTACAGCCTGTCTTCTCAAGGTACACCCACCTGTGAGCTAATGCAGACACACATACACACACACACACACACGCAGCACGCCACAATTATTTCTTTCCTTACTTATTTGCTTACTTACGGCAGAGAGAGAATGGAAGCAGAGGGCAGTACTCTGCCCTTGAGAGTGGCCCCTTGATTAGCAATGTTCTCCGGCAAATCAGCGGCCATTCACATGACGAAGGATGCCGCTGAAAAAATGAACAGCTGTCACCGTGTGATGTGTTAATTTCCTGACAGTCTCTGCGCTGAAACCAATTACTGATTTAAGGGCAGGGAGAGAGAGAGGCCCTCTGCACACACTCATTAGGCTCCTTCAAGACTAAAAGGATAAAAGCAAAACAAGGAGAGAAAGCGAGCGAGAGGAAGAAAGGAAGAAATAGAGACTTTCACACTCTTGCTGTCAGCTGAAAGCCTTGTATGTACAAAATGTCACTTTAGAAATAATTAAAAACAAAGCTACTAGAGCCCAGTGCGTCTTCTAAGGATCGTATATTAGTGGAATTATGCTTAGTGGGAAGAATAGAAATTTACTTACAATAATGTTGTGCAATCTCATAGTTTTGTTCCCTATTATCGCTTCTTATCTTAGAGTTTGAACAATGCTTCTATTCTTCCTGGTGTTACCATGAGAGCAGCGGCCATTGTACACTTTTGGACTGATTATCTGTAATCTTTTTCACTTTTTCTATATTCATATGCATGCTTTACTTTTCCTTCCAATGTATTAAAAGTACCCCAGAGATTTTTTTTTTTTTGAATGTTTACATTCAGTGTAAATGCATTGAGTGTATCCATGAAATCACTATGACATGTCATTCTTCATAATGCATTATATTTTTTAAGTATTTTAAATCCAGCATTATTTGCATCCATATTTACCTGCTAGCAGCATTTTTTTCTTTTTCTTTGTCTTTTTTGGTGCATTGCTGCGTGTCTTTCACCTGTTGATCAGTGGGAAAGAGTGAAACCTATGCCAAGAAAGTGTATTACCAGGTGACCCGTGCCCGCCAAGGCCCACGCGCCCTTACGTGTTTGGTTTGAACAGCTTTTGCTGGCATTGTCAACCAGAAAGGTAGCGAGCCGCCACCCAGAGCAATTGCAATGAATACCAATCCATACAGCAGACAATTCAGCAATTTCAACCACAGTAAATATAGCAGTCTAGCAATACTCAACCAAGCAGAAAACATTAAAGTACAATATTTAAAATATTTTTTTTGTCAATGGAGTCTGGTGGTTTTGAAGAGAGCATAGGTGGATAGAACGGCTTCAGTTTCCCATCAAAAAGGGCTGACTGACGGCAAGGTAAAGCAGTGAAAATATTCAAAATATAGTGTACACTTAAACTGATAATGATTTTTTTTAGGTAGGCCTTATTTTTCTGGTGCTCCCACCCACAGCCGCGTCACTTCGCCGTCAGACAACCCGTTCCGATGGTGAACTGAAGCCATTATATCGCTCTCTTCAAAGCCACCAGACTCCATTGACAGAAACAGTAATTTTATCTCACATTTCATAGGAGTATACATACAACTGCACTTCAAAAATGCCGAACTAACCCTTTCAGTTATTTCCAAACTTAGCACAACTACCGTTGACTCAGATAGTGCTATATGACCTTATTGATTAGCCTACTTTGGTAACCTACAGTATGTCACTTTTTTTTGCTGAGTGGGCGTTGTCATTTGAAAACCAATGGAGAAGAACACAGATGGACCCCACTTTGAATATTTCAGCTTTAGGTCCCGACTTCTTCAAACCAACTGGCAGACATCTTCATACACCAGGTCCATTCTGCTTTTGAAAATCTCTCTCTCATTGATAGCTCACATTACACTCCTTCTGTGTTTCCCGGAGCCTCCCAGTCTGAGGGCCAACGGGGCAGCCGTATCCCCCTGTGGGCCTGCTTGTTCTCTGCTCCCTTCCACCGCTGGAGATAATGTGAGAATATTTATTCACTGTCCTCCGTGACCCGCTGTGTGCGTGGAGTGCGACGCAGCTGTAATTGGGGCGGTGGTTAAGGGGGCTGCTGGGTTATTCCGACGTCGGGCCCGGCATCTTTAGAAGCATGGCCCCCGGTCCATGTCCCTATCCCTGCTCCCTCGCTCAGCCTAATCTGCTAATAATACCTTTGTCTAATGGTGTCAATGGCCATATATCACCCCAGGACTGAGGAGAGGGAGGGAGGTAGCGAGGGAAAGAGATAGTGGTGGAGTTTCGAATGCATGCTTTCTGACACAGCTGGAGATTAAGAAAATATATTCACCAAGAAATGGCAACGACAATCTGATAGTCACCGAGAGAAATAAATAGTTCTAAGAGATGATCGCTTGTTGGGTTCTGGTGAAAGCATTTTTCATCATGTACAACTTGAAATAATGGTATCGGATCATATTTTACAAAATAGCTCAATTCAGTTTTACAACAAAAAAAAGACAGTTTATATCATCAAAAAACAATTTAACTTAATATCTACAGATTATTTTATAGGCTGATTAATTACTGGATTGGTTCAAGGGGTGGTATGGAGGGTTAGGTTAAGGAAATTAGTAAAAAAAAAAGTAAATATATTACATTATGTTGAAAATAAAGTAAGAATATAACAGCCAATCCTCTCAACACTTCTGCTGAATTCAAGGAAACAAAACAAAAGAAAACACCTAAGACTGTTAAATTAAGAGCCGTGAACGCCGGCCCTTAAATCAACTGTTCAAGTCCCTAACAAGGTTAGTCGTCACGCGGCCATGGTCACCAATTGCTTCTAAATGAAGGCAGATATTAATGAGGTCTTGATGGAGCTGGGCTTTTGTTGGAAAATGCCTTGATGTTGGGAGCTAAAACAAGACATTCTCATCAGCAGCCTTCCCCAAGTCTTTAGAGATCAAATTATGTCTAGATATCAAAATAAATGAGTGACTTACACTTAATTTCACAAAGAAAAGAGGGTGAGGGGGAAAAAAAATAATAATTGATTCCTTGACTTTCAGTACAAGACAGAGAATTGTAAAACAAACTCCGAAAGGAAGAACAAGTCTTTTCTTTGTTCATAAATAGATGATTATTTTTAATTTCCTTAGATGAAATGCAGAGTGTCTCCCACGAGATGCACTTGGCTAGTTATTCTGCAGAGCTTGGGTATTTTATTTATACAATTGGGCTTGAGTAAACAAACTTTATTTTTTTTCCTGATAAACTGACTTAAAAGACGCAGAAAGGCAGCTGTTTGAAGTGTAAAAATGAACTTTTCTTAATAAATACAGGCCAGATGACTAATGCCATTGCCTTCCTTCTTACATCCATCTTCTGCTACTTCAAAATAGCATATATATAACTTAGGGCTGTCAATCAATTAAAATATTCATTGGCGACTATTCGCATTATTGTCCATAGTTAATTGCGATTAATTGCAAATTAATTGCACATTTTTGATCTGTTCAAAATGTACCTTAAACTGAGATTGTTCTAGTATTTAATACTCTTAATAATCAACATGTGAGTGGGCAAATAATCTAATTTAGCACTCAGTTTTTCCTCGCCAAAATTTAGCATAAGTTCGGAGCATTATTTAACCTCCTTCGCAACAAGCTAGTATGACATAGTTGGTTGGATTCCTTTTCTAAGTTTTCTAGTTTCATATGATGCCAGTATCTTCACTCTAGCTTTAAAACTGAGCCCAATACAACCTAAAGCTCTATCGTGTTAACTTTGACAGCACTGATATATATCATTTTGCAAAACCAAATTGTAGATCATACATCATTTTTTTTCTAATTGTTATATCCATAAGTACTCTACATATCTGTTTGTTTTGCAAAGACGTTTTATAACAATAGAAGGCCAATTATGTTTCTATATTAAGGCTGCGGTTCAGTACAGGTCTGCTACTGTAGCCTTTGCACATATGATTGATTCATATTTTCTCACAGCACTTTATATTAAACATCATTACACATAAATTGTTTCATGCACATCTTGTATCATTCCTGCATTATCAGATAATCACCTCATTATGTTTCTGTTTTTAACTTTTCACAACCTCCTGCAGCCAGTAATTAATCAAAGGAAAAAAACAACAACACTCTCACAAAAGTTATTTTCTTATTATAAGCACTCTGAATATTATAGCTTTTATAATTATTAACCTACAGCAGCACCCCCTCCGATATTCTGCTCGTCTCCAGCTGGGCGAGGTGACGTATCCCACTGTGGATGACGACAGTGACTGCTATACCCCTGGACAATAGTGTGGGAGGACAGCTTGATCTTCAGGCTTCTCTATTGACTGGGACTGGTGCAGTGGTTCTGGCTGGCTGCTTCCCTGAGGCTAGTATTGACACCCAGGTTCTGGTTTGGATAGCAGGGTCGCAGGACTAGGACTCTCCTCTTTTGATTAATTGAGCCCTGGCCTTGATTAATGATGCCTTAAGCCACAATCTTCTTGCTGTGAACTCAAAACTTTTATATAGCCACGCTACAGGGGAAGCATCCACGGAGAGAAGCCAGCATGAGGCAGCTGTTGAAGTTTATGGTCAAAATCACGCCACATTATTATTATTATTTGTATCTATTTGGTGCTTTCTTATCCCTTCAGATTATTGGTAAACTGGGGGCCTTTGTGGTTACAGGTTGCATCTCAATTGTAAAGATTTGTCAATGGATTTTGATTGATTTTATTAGTTGAAATATGTCCAGTGTTGTGATATGGTTGGTCATCCTGCAATATTTCCTCCTTCTCCCAATATCTCTGTGACGGGGTGACTATTCTTGTATGTTTGTACACTGTAAATACGTCCAATGACTTAGATGACAATTAGTTTTGCAACAGTAACAACAATTCTTACCAAAAGTGTTTATCTAAAATGTTTTACTTAAAGCTAGCGTTGGTAATCTTGAGAAACCAGCAAGAGTAGCCTACGCTAGTGTTTTTAAATTATCCATCTGAAGCACAGTGTTGCTCTAATTAAAGTAGCTAGCAGCACTAGCTCCTAAAGTTGCTAAATCTAGCGAGAAAGTCGCCAAGTTGGCAGCACTGACAGTCCATTGCTCCAGACCTCCTTTCAAAGCCACTCCCCCAAAATTATCATTTTGAACATAAAGAACGAAAATGGCTATTGTCAAGACTCACAGTGCACGCAGGTAGACATGCAATTGATTTTCAATAATAAATACATACATATGTTTGCATAAAGCAAGAGTATCTGTCCACTACCAAGTTAATAAGAGTATTAAATACATGACAAATATCCCTTTAGGTACATTTTGGCCAGAAAAAAATGTGTGATTAATTTGCGACAATAATGTGATTAATCGCAATTTCATATATTTTAATCGATTGGCAGCGCTACTTATGATATTACTATTATAATTTTGAATCTTTTTTTTTGTCAGAGCATTTGATTTATTGATTGCTGTTGGGACATAATATGACATTAGCATTCTGTCACAAATGTTGTGTCTAAATACAGTGTAGTAAAATATTTCCCTTTGTCACAGCCATTCTCCTGATTGAGGATCAAAATATTATTTCAGGAGCTATACTCTAATATGTGGATTTTTTGCTGAAGATGTTTCCATGTCCATATGTATCATACATACTATGCCAATTACACCCCCAAAATAAACAAAATACATTCAGTTATAAATGCCCTGTAACATCATTACATGCCTGCTGTTGTGCACACAATGCAGTGGCGCTGAGTCATCAGTTCACTGAGTCACTAAAGACTCCATGTTATCCTTCACGAACTGGGAGCTCCACAGAGGACCTCTCCTTCCCCCCTCGCCTTATTACTTGTTTTAAAGTAAGCAGCTTGGGCCGGTACACCGGTGCTGGCTTAATGCATGCAGTTTGCGCAGCTGCGGCGCGGGACGGCAGACAGCCGATCATGGCGTGATTTATGACGCTGACCGCTGGCTGCGTGGTGCAGGCTAATGACACATACACTAAAGTCATTGATTTGTATGAATGCCCTCCGCTCTTCATCTATCACAATTTAATGTTGGGAGTTTGCAATGCAGAGGTAGAGAAGAGGATGAGGTGGAGGAGGAGAAAGAGGGGGTTGGAGGGAAGGTAGCCTCCCAAGGAGGAGGTGAAGCAGACGAAGGAGAGAGTAGAAGGGAGAAAAAAATCGACATGCGGCCACAAAACGGGGTGGCATAGACGCCGCAGAACAAGAGGAGCAGGTAGAACGAGGGTGAAGTGGAGTCTTGGGTTCCCCGAGGCCCGACAGCCCCCCTGCCCTCCCCTCGTCTTTCCTAAGTCATGAGTCATTTGCTGCTCCTCTAATATCTCACCCCCCTCCCTCTGCTTTATGGAAATGGCCATGAATTGTGCACAGTGGACACTGTGCTCAATAAAGCAGATAATAGTAACAACAAGGAGCGAAACGCAAGGATTACCTTTAGTCTACAGGAGAGAAAAAGAGAGGGAGGGACGGAGGAGAAAAGAGAAAGAGAGCAAGCTGAAAATGAATAAGTATGCATGTTAACTGTGTGAGTAATATGAGTGCATTTAGATTTGTATTGTATGTACCCACTGGCTCCTTGTTCACTCATTATAGTGGATGTAGTGTCTACTGTAGGAAGTGTAAAAGTTCAGTTTGACAGCTGTGCATGATGCAAACATCTCCTTCAGACAGGACGGAAGAAGTGTGTGTGTGTGTAAATAAAACCAGTTGTATGTGCAATGCACGCTTCCTTCCTTCCTCTCTGCCAACCCTTTGTATCCCACTCTTAGTAAACACAGTATGAGGGTGAATGTTTTAACGCTGCATGCTAATATGTGTATGTCGCAGTGCAGGAAAGGCCTTCCAGGAGGGGAACATGATAGATGGTCTACAGGGATGACTTCTTCTCAACACTTTAAAGCCAGGGCTGGAGCAATTCACCTATCTTTTGATTCAATACTATGGGTGCCGTTTCGATATGTATTGCGATTTATAAGTATTGCAATTCTATATTACGATTATTGCGATTTTACTTAACTTTTTTAACACTAGACCATGGGAAAAAGTTAAATAATACACTATAGGGACATGTACTTGGAAAAAAATCTAGATTTATACAGTAAAAATGTTTGATTTTCAGCATTGATAGGAATTATTTACTAATTTTTTTCCAGCAACCAAAACAAATCAAAGAATAAAGACATTTCTCTCTCAAATTGGTGGTATTTTTCTTTAATAAGGGACACATAATGTTTTTTACTTATGGTGAATATCATCCAATCAATCTTATTTCCATACATATATTTTGTATATACAGTTTCCTTTGTTAACACCTTAGTTTAAAAAATTGGACGTAGTCACACTTGTATACTTCCGCTAACTTCTCCAAGTCCGTCTCTAGCTCTCCCGTCAGCTCCGTTCTCTTTGTACATCCATGGTCAGCTCCATCTGAGCTGTTTAAATGCATTTAACATAAATGTCAGTATATGGGTGCTCTACAGTTGTAACAGCGGCTGATTTGACTACAGAGATTAGAGTGACGACTGCCTTGACCACACGTTACCGCAATACAATTATGTTAGCTGTCCATGACAGAGTTAGCATACAGCTTTAGCCGTGATGTCTAGCTCTGCTTTTCCTGGTAAAACCCAAAGTGTTTCCATACTTTACTGTATGTGTAGTGTTTACCACTTTGGATTTAAAATGTGAGGGTGCAGTTCGTATCCACGCGGACCCTCCATCGCTTTCTACTTTCTAGTTTCGGCTCGCTGTGGTTTGTTTTGGTTGACGGATACGGAACGGATATGTCGTCACGTTACTCAGACTATAACAATTAATGCGGTAACTTCCTTCTACCTCCGCAGAGACTCAAATGAAACTAATATATCGATTCTGATATAAAAAAAAAACAAGTAAAAAAAAAAAAAAATTGCGATACATAACTAACAACTAAACTCCAGAAGGTTGAATGTGCTTTTGCCAAAATAAATGCAGTCCAATGGGATCCACCAATGGGAAAGTAATCCTGCTTTTTTGCTCATTTATGTGCATTTGTTTCATGAATAAATCAAACAAATCACTGTACCTTTTGTCCTTACACTGTATGTATGGTTTCCGAGAGATCAGGTGCAGGAGCGTTGGTTTGGGTTTTAGGTTTATGTATGTGTGAGTTATAGTCAGTTGATGTCGTTATCTTTGTCTGCCTTTTCCTGACCCCTCTGTCTCTCTGTCTTCCTTTTCTCTTCATCATAGGCATCTCAGTCTCTCATGTGATGACATAGTGCAGATGGAGCCATGACTCATGGCTTACAGCACCCGCTTTAATTACAGCAGATGTAAACAAGCCTGTCAGTTATGCTAATCCAAACCATAGATGGTTGGGGGAGACAATAACACCAGACGAACAACAGGAAGAGGACCAACTGGATACCTGCTCCACGGACTGACCTGTCTCTCAAACCTTCACACGAACATCATGTAAGCCCATTTGTAATGCTTTTCTTTTTACCTCCAGTGTTTCCTCACAGACCGGATCATTTGGAGTGGGAATGTATACAACCTCTGTTGTCATCTATGACTGTACACACCATATTTAGACTTAAAGTCAAGATAATCATATCTGGAAAAGTCACTGATGTTTGTGCTCTGACACATTCAATTGGTTCCATACTTAAAAAGACATGTAAGAATCACTGGCGCAGGTGTTCCTACTTTGGGTTTTGAAGTAAATATGTAAATATGACATGCAACTGCAGAGTTGATGAGCACCTTAACCTTCATTCTTCCAGATGGAGTTACTATTGGAGTGATCACGACATCTATTCATCCCTAGTTTTCCATCTGCAAACACTGTGCAGTGTGTGTTCTTTGGAGTGGATGCACATCTGCAGGGAAAGGAACATTTGCAGTGGTGGTATAAGTATGTTACACCTGTTACACTCGGACACACTTGCATGCAAGTTCTTTTATTTAATATCAAAGATAAGAAGGAAATAGCAACATGTAAGAAGAGGTGTGGTTTTTGGTAGAAATTAGTTCATTTTAGAAATAAAGTGGCATCTAGGTTCTTTGTTTTGCGAAAAAACAAACAAAACAAAAAAAAAACTCCAGTAATGCTAAACACTGGAAGAACTTAAACACTAAGAACCGGGGATCGAGCGCTTGATACAAGGAACAAAGAACACTGACTATGTTTACATGCTCAAAATATTCAATTATTTGCCCTTATTCTGAAAAAGACAATATTTCTACTGACAGAAGCTCTTTACATGGCTGAAGAAAATGAATATTCCAATAATATTCCTGTTTACATCCGGCTGTGCATACTCTGATTAACATAACTGGTGGTGGACTTGTTTGACTGTGCGAACACAGCCTCCCTCTTTCATTCCTTCAACCACCTTTTTGAAAAGGTCAGCGTTGCTATATTTGTGCATATCCAAAAACCTGTTGGTAGGTGTGTGAAATGTGGGCTTTCTTTTGGGCATGCATCTCTGCAAACTATCAGCTAGTTGGTTTGTGTACACCGCACAGAGCTGGTTGTAAACAGGCAATAGGTTGTGTGTCGCAAACTGAATAAAAACCCCAATCGAGACGCAAATTCTGAATGTGCTGTATACATGTTCAAAGAATGCTCCTAAAACCCAAATAATATCAGCATATCACACATGTCTTAATCGGAAAAATGCTCCATTTAGGATAAGGCCTAATTCAGAATATCCAAACGGAATATGCTGTTTACACGACCCGTATCAAATTCGGAATATTGTCATATTCAGAATAATAGTGGAATATTAGTGTGCATCTAAATATAATCATTGACAAACTGACGCAAGGAGAAGGAAGCACAGAGACTAAAAACACGATGAAAGGAGGGTGATAACGAGAAACAGGTGACGGCGGGGCTAATGAGGGACAGGTGAAAACAATCAGGGCGGGGCAGACAATCACACAGGCGGGAAAACACACAAAGACAGGAAGTGGAGTTGTCTGCAACGAAAGAGGAGGTGAGTTTCAAAATAAAACAGGATGAAACAGAAGCCCCCAAATCCCAGAACACAAAATACTCCAGATAACTTTATCAACAGTTGATCAAAACCACGATATTTCTCTAACATTAACCAACGTGCTGCTGTTGTCTAAACCTAACCACACAGGTGATCCCCAGTCTCTGCAGTCCTGTGCTTTGTACTCCAACAGACTCCCCACCCATTGACTTGCATGGGTAGAAAAAAACTAGACAGGGTTGGGTGAGCAATGCAGCCAAACCAAAGCCAGCACATCTACTGATTTTGATACAAAGTGCTGCACATTTAGCCTTGTCGTTGGTACATTCACTTGTGGGAAATATATGATCATCAATCTAGACATCTTTGGGTTGCTTTGGAAAGCAGGTACAGTGAAGCGCAATAGGGAATAGGGCTTCTCAACAGGTTCATAAAATTCATTAATAAAGGAGAGTGAAAGCTGTTTAGAGGAGCTTAGCTATGTTCTCCAGTGAAAACAATGGCCTTCCTCTGCACAATGTCAGACAATAATTATGTAATAATGAAATTATTTTTTGCATTCGTCATTCACAGGGCTCCAATGTTCTCCGGAACCACCACTTTCTCTTACCAATTCAATGTGTGTGATTGAGTTATCATATGTCCAACTGCAATTCAATGCTGTTGAAAACTCTAAAATTAATTCTCAGTGTGAAATTAATCACTACAAGCTCAAAACAGTCCACACACAGATAACGCAGCCTATCACTTAAACGTCTTCAAGTTGATTAAAACAGTCTGGAATTCATACATGCACCATATGAAAATGGTTGTACAGGATCTGGGAGTCTTTCCTTGTACCAGCTCATGTTTGACGAATGTCAAAAACACTTAATTGGAAAGCCCTTTCGTTCTAGATGTTCATTTGCATTCAGTAAAACAAAAAAACAAAAACAAAAGCAGCTCGGTGCATTTCACTGATGAATAGAAGATTTCCTGAACCATGAAATTAAAGCATGTCTTTCTTTTCATATTTGAGAATTGACATCGCCATTTGTAGAGAAGGAGAGGATGATTTGGCAGTATTGATAGTACGGATACCAGAATCAATAAACTGCTATGCCATCATTGTCCTACACATGTGTAAAGTCATGCTAAACATCCATTCAAACAAAACATAGGGCTTTCAAAAAGATGCACAGAATATTAACTTAATGACAATAATTTATACATGCGTGATCGTGTCACGTTCATGGACCAATGAACATGTTAAATGTAACAACATCAACACATTTTTGTAATGGGAGGGAGGAGGGACAAACTTCTGTCTGTTGTGAACTGTCTTACAATATTATATTGTGTTCACCCAGTATTACAGATAAAATACATTTATCAAATCATTCCTATGCTCCCAGGGTTCTATGTCCCCCAGATTTATATGGCACATAATGGGAACACGACAAACAGTCCTCTGTTCCCAGGGTCCTATGTTCCCCCAACCCATTCTCATTCCCAACTCGTTACATACGGACGCTTGGTCAGGACCCCTTGGACCCCAGTTTTGAATGCACTGGGTACCCCTTGGTGTTAGGTTTAGGCAGCGAAACTACTTGGTTAGGTTTAGGAACAGATCATGGTTTTGATTAATATGGGTATGTTTTTGACAACCTGGGAATGTCCCTTGTCACCGATCCTTTTTGTGATTTTCAAGGACAGGATCTCAAGGGCGCAGCCGGGGGGAGGAGAGTGTCTGGTTTTGGGCCCTCAGAATTGCGTCTCTGCTCTTTGCAGATGATGTGGTTCTGTTGGCTTCATCAGACCGTGACCTTCAGCACGCACTGGTGCAGTTTGCAGCCGAGTGTGAAGCGGTCAGGATGAGAATCAGTACCTCCAATTCTGGGTCTGAAAAATGGTGGATTGTGCCCTCTGGGTTGGGAGTCCTTGCCCCAAGTGAAGGAGTTTAAGTATTTCAGTGTCATGTTCACAAGTGAGGGTAAAATGGAGCAAGAGATGGACATGCCGTTGTGGTAAAGAGTGAGCTGAGCTGGAAGTCAAAGCTCTTGATTTACCAGCCCATCTACATTCCAACCCTCATCTATGGTCATGAGCTTTGGGTAGGGTGGCTGGGCTCAGCCTTAGAAATAGGGTGAGGACTTCAGACATCCGGAGGGAGTTCGGAGAAGAGCCGTTGCTCCTTCGCGTCGAAAGGTGCCAGCTGAGGTGGTTCCCGCATCTGATCAGGATGCCTCCTGGACGCCTCCCTTTGGAGGTTTTCCGGGCACGTCCAGCTGGTAAGAGGCGCTGGAACATGCTGGAGAGATTATATATCTCGTCTAGCCTGGGAACGCCTCGGGGTCCCCCAGGAAGAGCTGGGAAATTTTGCCGGAGAGAGGGATGTCTGAGTCTGAGATAAGTGGAAGACAATGGATGGATGGATGGATGGATTTGTGTGTGTTATTAATTAATTAAATTAAGTAATAATTATTATTGTGTTAATGTGTGTTAACTGGGGAACATAGGACCTTGGAAACAAAGGATCTTGGCAAGAAATAGGACCCTTGGAACATAGATAGCCTACGCTCTTGTATACCTGTTTGAACCCTATTGGATAACACTGGGTAAACGTGTGACACATGGCTTCAAAACGTGATCACAACGCATCATAAATACATTATAAACACCTGCTAAAAAACACAACATGATATGTATAATCCAGAACAAAAAGCCAAACTGTGGAAACCATTTGGATATTGTTGCTTAATGAAACACATCTCTAATCTGTTTCATATCTGTGCCTGTAATGGTCTTATGATCTGATTCAGTGCAGCATTGTTAGGGCGCACAGTGGCAGTGATGGCAGTAAATGTTCAGCCTTGACTAAGCTCACTTTACACCCAGGTGAAGATGCCCCCCTTGATTAAAAAAGAAAAGTAAACCTCTTTCTACTTTTACCAAACACACACACACACAAAAAAATCTTTTTTTACTTAAAGCTTTCTCAAGGCGTCAGTCACCCCTCCCCACCTCCCCGGCGCTGTAGGCTCGTAGATTTAAGCAGCCCGCTTGATTGCCAGAGCCCTCAAACCTCGTCTGAGAGACGATAACGAGACGTCACAGCTTTACACTCAGGTTTTAGAAGGAGAGAGAACATTTGTCATTTAAGCGTCTCTCCGGTCTGAGCGTCTGTCAGCCGAGGCTCCACTCTAATGGCAAGACGGATCCAATTACCAGCCGTGGACATCTCTAACAAGGTGCCAGGAAAAAGCTGCCTGGACAAACAACGCCCGGGCCCAATAATGAGAGGCCCTCATTTGAGTGATTTGAGTCTCTCTCTCTCTCTTTCTTTCTCTCTCTCTCTGTCTTTCTCTCTTCCCTGCATTGAAATGTGCTACAAAATATGCAGTGTTACTTTCATTTTTACTTTCTTTTTCAAAGTTTTGCTCAAAGAGAACGGGAGAGGGAATAGAAAAGGAATGAAAAGAGGCAAACGTGCATATTATCATAAAACTCCCTACCTGTAACACACTTACATGTACTCACACGCATGCATGCAGACAAATACACACAGTGCTCAAACTTTAGAACGGCTGATTATTAATCATTCCGGAGCCAAGCTTGTCAATACAAATGATACCAATAACAGCGCTGCATTTACAACACGCAACAACGAGAGAGAGAGAGAGAAACACTTTCACAAGTAGCTCATTTCGCCTCATTCTCTCGCATAGCTAACCAGGCCATGGATTGTCAATGCCGGGGCCGGGATCAATGAGCCAGAGCTCTGTGCGTCCCATCGATTTCCCAACTCCCAGATATCACAGCGACTGTTCATCAACAAAAGCACTTTGTCCTTCCCAAATAATCAGATCGAAGGAGCTCCTCTCCTGAGACAAAGTCGCTTCAGTCGCTACAGTGCCACACATCCCCCCTCCCCTACCCCTTCTGTTTCCCTCCCTCCTTTACTCTGTAGTCTACCCTCCCAACTCCTCTGGGAAACCAAAGCTTTTTGTTGTCCTCACAGCTTCCTGTGTGTGAGATACATGCTCAACAAATGACTGTGCGCTGAGAACTTGTGTATGAATGTATAATCCGAGCAACACAAGCAGGTACAAATCAATACGTCAGATGGAGGAGGAGGGGAGATGTAAAAACGTCACTCGGTCGCAGTAATCGCAAAAATATATAGATGCTTTTTCATGTTCTATTTTGTTTTCTTTTTTAAAATTATTTTTAGAACAAGGGAACAAATTTGTGAATGCTTTGCGTGGCCTCATATTTTATTCATTGGTAACACTTAGATTACAGCTCACCAATTATGTATATGTATTGCATGTGTAAAAATTGGTGAACTTTATTTTACAGCCTGAATACTCCAAACAGAAGAGAGCTTCCTCACACATTCGCAATGCTTTGTTCTGATTGTAGTGTCACAAAACGTATCAGCTATTACCTTGGCTGGAATTCCTCAATGCTTTTCAAAGAAAAAGTAAAAAACATAGATGCAAATGTAATTTGTTGTATTTATGAATAGCTCACCACGCTATGAACTGATATGACAGGACAAACAAGCTTGTTTATGTTCTTCTGTGACATCATTTTTGACTATGATTTTGAATAAGTTCCCAAACGTTCATTTATTTAACTATGTTATAGCTATAGCTATAAATATACACCCTTCTCTCTACCCTTTGTCTTATGTTTTGTTCATAATTATTAGTGCATCATATTTTTAAATGTTTTATCTTGTAATTCCTTTCTTTAAATATATCATAATTTTAAAATACATGATACCATATATTATTTAATTTCAATATCAACACTGTTATCCCATTTCCCCCATTTTTCTATGCCTTGTTACGATATGTCTGCACTCTGTAATTATGGTAATTAACAATGCAATTTATTTTGAAGTCCCACTTAAACACAGAGTTTTAACCCCCTTTTTACTTTTCATTTCTTATTCCCTTGTACTTATTGTAAAGGTACCCAATGCATATGTTATATCCTGTACTCTATCATTTGTTTTCATAAATGGAAAACATTGTCATTTAACCCTTTAAGGCAGTCAGGACAAACATGCTGCACAGCCAATTAATTTTTTTTATTTAAATTCTAATAGAGATCGCAAAGTTTCCAACAATACCAAATATGTCAGGAGAAGTTTGGTTTTATGTGTTTGAATTGATGAAAAAAAAAATCACTATATTTAGCCTGATGGAAAAAAAAAGCAGAATTAGATGTTTTTCAAGTTACTCAAAGTAGATTATTTCACTGTAAGTGCATTTATCCAGTATTTATCTTTATTGCACAGTATTATGTTTTACAGTCAGGGAACAATGTCAAAGGGATGAAGTAATTCAGGTGAAGGCAGTAATTTACATCCATCAAACCTGGCTCCTTGGACAAACCACATTTTTAATCCTTCTCTCCTACCCGATGGAAATGTATCATTTCTTGTCGATTTCGGAGATATTAATAGATGGGGCTGCGGTGACCATTCATAACTGCAGTTTAATATTTTAAGAGGGTCTTTGGGCATGGAAAAGGAGGGAAAATAGAGAGGGAGAGAAAAAAAAGAGAAACGAAGGTAGAGGATGGGAGGGTGGGGGTTAACTCGCTGCCCAATTTGATCAATCGCCACAGTCCTGCCTCTCCACTCAGAAAATTAGAAATGGGAATCTTAAAATCTGGAGCCGTTTATCATCACAGGTAACACGGGGGAGCGGGATGAGACTGTGTGCGTGTGTGTGTGTGTCTGGGGAGGGAATAGGTGTAGATATTTCAGACGGTATAATCTAAGTTTCTTCCACTGTAAAGACTTATGAGCTTTATAGAAACACACACACACACACTCCTGTTGGGATCGCATGGCCTTGTTGAGCAGTAAAGAGCTTTTCAAGTTAGCTGATAAGCATCGACACGGGCAAAACAAAACTGGAAAGTTTGTGTTATCTTTCTATTGCAACAGTGGTGCAAGTCAAAGTTGTTCGCACACACACACACACACAGAAGAAACACATTGGTGTTAGTTAAACTGACACTCATTAGGCACCTATTTTAATAACCTGACTCCCCGCTTGACACGGAACTCTCAGATCCCCTCTAACTCCTAATTGTTTTGATTAGCTGATATAATTGGTATACCTAACTGCGCTGTTGGAGTGATGGTAATGCGTGCAAGTTGCATAAAGTCACCAAAAAGCAGGATAGGGTGAAGAGAATGAGCTCTTTTATAAATGAGATGAAGATATGTGATGGCTCGAGATGTTATTTAGAGCGGAGACTCTTGTGGTTCTAACTAAGGCCAGAGTCAAACCTTTTATAATTAGGAGACATGAGAATTTTATTGCACCACGGTCATGGTGTTCCTCTAATAGAGGTGTCATATGTGGACAGCTAAACAAGTAGCCTGAAGCTTGCTGCCCATTTGTTAAAAATAAAGTCCTAACTACTTGACGTTAGACGCCCCCAAATTTATCGATGTGTTACAAAATAATGACCAGCGGCTTGCAGAGTGCAAGACTCGCTCTCTTCGTCAAATGAGCCCATGTGTTGCGGTAAAGTTTTCTTCATACTTTAGTTTATTCCTCAAACCGAAGGGGAAGAAAGGGAGCCTATAGTAAAGTGCACTGGGTATTTGTTCAAATGTCTAGAACAATCTAGAACAATCTGTATGTGTTCCTGACATGGACATCTTGTGCTCTAGAGAGAATGGATCGTTCTGTCCCTCAAAATCTTCAGGTAGAAGCAGCCTGACATTCTTAAATGGAGGGACTGCATTTATTCAAACTTTGGGTTGTCCTCTAGGATTATAACTGCAGGGAACAGTAAAGTATTGCACCGGAACACCTCTTCTGGCCAGATGTCCGTTTTTATAAAGGGAGCTAATAGAATATGGAATGTGCTGCCTATTGAACTAAACTTGATGTCCTGTGTGAAACCAAGTCAACATTGACTTTGTTTACCTAACTTTTGTTGTGTAACTTACGTACCCTACTGGATGCCAGTTACGTAACAAACTTACTTATTTTACGGAAAAAAAACATACTTAATTTAACCCAAATCACAATCTTTTCCAAAACTTAACCAAGTAGTTGTGTTGCATAAGTAGACCTAAACACTAAATAAATCTAAATCTTTATTTTGAAAAGAGACTGTATGCATGTAAGGAGCGGAGCCTGTACGATTCCTGTGAACGTGGAAGTTTATTTTGAAAAGACACTATGCATGTAACGAGCAGAAAGTGACATGCCGTCCCTGCATCACAGTTTTAAAGCTAGTGAATATACTGCTATCATATGAAACTAGAAAACCTAAGGAATCCATTGATACCAATCAATGTCATACTATCTTGACACGAAGGAGGTTAAATAACGCTCCAAAGTTATGCTAAACTTTGGCGAGGAAAAACTGCCATGGCCATTTTCAAAGGGGTCTCTTGACCTCTGACTTCAATATGTGAATGAAAATGGGTTCTATGGGTACCCACGAGTCTCCCCTTTACTGACATGCCCACTTTATGATAATCACATGCAGTTTGAGGCAAATCATAGTCAAGTCAGCACACTGACATACTGACAGCTATTGTTAGCTGTTGGGCTGGAGTTTGCCATGTTATCATTGGAGCATATTTTTATGCTAAATACAGTACCTGTGAGGGTTTTTGGACAATATTTGTCATTGTTTAGTGTTGTTAATTAATTTGCAATAATGAATATATACATATGTTTGCATAAAGCAAGCATATATGCCCTCTGCCATGTTGATAAGAGTAGTTATGGACAATCATGTGATTAATGGTGATTAATATTTTAATCGATTTACAGCCCTATTTTAAACTCAAACCACAGTTTTCCTGAACCCAATTTGTCTCTGAAGCATGACAGAAGACTACTCAGCTGCATAATTTCACCTGGCCAATCGCTGCATGAGTTGGGCACTTTTGGATTGTCCTTTCTGGTCTGCAGGTAGAGCCTGTGGAGCCATTTGGGCTGTACTTTCAACAACACACATATTTTGGCTTTTAAATGCTACCCATGTGCACACCTCAAATGTAGTCTGTCAACACAGAGTGTTTTCCATTTCTGCAAAAGTTGCAAAGTCTGTGATTTTTACAGGACGATTTGACTTGTAGATGCAAGAAGGAGACGTGCGGACGGACACCCCTCAGAGTGCACAATGTCTTGTCTCCTCATCATCTTTGCTCTCCCGGAGGCTTTGATTCAGGCAATTACCAAGCGACTGGAGACTCTTGCTGACATTTGTCTATCAACGGAGCTGTGACTCACTTCTCTAATTAGCATCTGCGGAGATGGACGGAGGGAGAGCTGGAAAAGGGGGGAGACAGACACCCAGACCGAGAACGATGATCAAGCCGTGAGAGTAGCTCGCTTGGACAATTAGGGACGGGGACTATCACTGAACGTGATCCTTTTTCCCCCCACCCACTAAAAGAGCTAAAAAAACTCTCATACAACCTCCTCCCACCACACACACACACACACACACACACACACACACACACACACACACAATGTTTAGCAGTGTATTTGCCATGCAGACGGATGTTGGTATTTATTCTAATTTGTTTGTGGCCCAATCAGTGCAGGATTGCGACGCTGTGCTTCCCCAGTGTGAAGATGGATTTCTGGTTCTTTAGCCATTCTCTTCCTCTGAGGGCCTGGAACAAAGCAGCATCTGCACCCAGGAGATAGCCTGGGATAAAATATGTATTAGTTTCCTCCAAAGCCCCCCCTCGCCTCTCTCTCATACCACTTTGGATGACAAAAAGCAGAGAATGAGAGAGAGAGAGAGAGTAGATGGGAGTTGTGCGGGAGATAGTGTAGATTTGAATCTACTGAATCTACTTACTGGGGGAATAGCCATCCTCCGCGCGACAACAGCCGCACACTCGCACGTAAACACCCACAACAAACAGCAATATTGTGAAACGCCGCTGCGATTCCCCACTTTTTATTCCTATGCACCGTCTCGTCTTACCACGCCACCCCATGTCTGTAAGTAAAACCCATTTAGTCGAGTGAAATCTCTCTTCTCCGTCCGGATTTTTTCTTTCTCCCACTTCTCTCCTTTTCTCTTCTTTCCACTCTCTGTTTTTCTAATTTTCTTCTTCTCCCTCATCTCCTCCTCCAGCTGACAGGCTCTGGGTTTTCAGGAGAAGAAAGCGGGCATTAATTAAGACAGTGCCAGCTGTAATTTTCTTGGGAAGTAAATTTCTGCACAACTAAAGGTTACGGGGACCTTTTCACTGTCAGAATTTACTACAGCCTGTGAATGTTAATGCAGCTAATGAAGACATGCTCTCAGAATCTGAACTTAAAAAACTACTGCTAGGAGGAGAGGGCGAGAGAAGGAGGGGAGGGATGGAGGATGGAGGATGGAGGATGGAGGGAGGTGGACGGAAATTAGGAAACTGAATAAAAGAAAATAGACTTGATGCATTGGAAGACGGTGGAAGTTCTGCTGTGTAACAGATTCATGTTCATTATCACGATTTGCCTCCATTAACAGTGTAAACCAGTACTGCTTCTCAGTGAGATGGATGTCTTATTACTTCATTATTGTTTGTTAAAAATGTAACCACTGCATTATTAAAGACGCTGTAAGCATTATATACATTGCATATTGTTTTTAGAAGAATGGCAAAACTATTACATCAATAAACATAATTTAAACTAAGATTCATATGATGTCATCTCACTATGGAAGAGGAAAGACGGATATTTAAATATTAAAATTCAAGAAAGAAAAACATTTTTTTTTTTTTCGGTGTAAGTTCATATGCGCTACGATCGTTGTGTCTGTTGTTTGTTGAAGTTGTTCCATTTTGTTTGTCTTTCCATGATCATGTCTTTCAGCAGTTGGTGTGGAACGAATCCATGACCTTGACCTAGAACGGTGTAGGTGTTTGGCGGGCGTACCGAGTGTTGCAGTTGCCTCTGTTTGCCTTGTTTCAAATCTGGCGTACATGATGAATGAAGGGCTCTAAATGGCTGTGATCTAGATAACAAATCCGGCAGCAGCAGCAGCAGCCAGGTGAAAAAAGGCTACACAATGCTGGGAGATGAGCACATGAATGATACGAGGAACTTAAGTTTTGGATGAGGATATTTATCTAGTACCTGAAAACAGATGTATTTTAGTTGTAATTAGTTTATGCTGATGTCTGTAGTAGTGCCGGTGTTTAGTTCAGTGTGCAGTCTTTTGTCTTTTACAGTTTAGATCTCTATCGGTGATGCTCTTTTCTTTGACTGATTGAACAATGGTGGCCATCACATCCCCTGGCTGTAACTGCAAAGTTCTTCTACTGTTCTTCATTCCAAGCAAACTGAAAATGTAAAATGCATCTGTCAGGTGTGCCAGAGGATTTTTCCTAGAAAACAACTGCAGGAACCCTGCTGTTTAGAAGAACACATGTAGAAATGTGTATGTATGAACTGGCTATAGGCTGCTTCACTGGTGTACTTTAGCAATCATGTAAGGGATAATGTACAGCGAGCGTGCAGCATCGCAGGGGATACTTTCATATCAATCAATAATAATAATCAATAACTTGACACGAAAGCGGTCCACCAGAGTCCGACATCTGAACTGCGCCCATAGCAACGGTCTGTTATACATAGCAACGGTGTGTTATACATAGCAACGGTCTGTTATAGAGAAATTACAGACCACAGAACGCCAGAATTGGCCAATCAGAATTGAGTATTCAACACAGCCATGTAATAACAACAGATAATCAGATAGACATTTATTCATATAAATGTATGTATGTATTGTAATGCATGCAAATATGTCTTTTAGACCATAAGCTACCAGAGACCATGCACATTCAAAGGTTAATATATATATATATATATATATACTGTATGTACCTGAATTATCATTCTTATCAATGTTAACGAGGAAACGTACCCATCTCTTGGTCGAAGATTGGACACTATTTCTTAAATCATGACGATAATATTTCCCTAATCCAGACTTTCTTTCTTTGCTGACCTTAATTATTATTTTTTTCGTACTTTTTAACGGTTTTAACTCCCATGTATCATTTATGAGTCTGTTTTTAATTGTGTTTACCAATTTTTATTTTTTACACTATCAAAATAGTATTTGTGGCTGGTATTCCGTGGTTGCTCCGGTGTTGTGAAGCACATTGCCTTTCCACCTGGAATGAAAGGTGCCAATACATTTTGCGTTGCTTGCTTGCTTTCAATTGCCTAAACGTAACCTGAGATCAGAAATAGGTCCGATAGCTCAGAATGCACTATAAAAAAATGGTTGGGTTTTTTCTTCAGTAAGGTGTGAGGACGTGTTGGCCCTCCTTCAGCCATGGCAGGAGGAACATTTTGATTCAGAAGGAGCTGCTTCAAAAGGCCTTGAGGCCACTCACAAACAAAACACATCTCTCCCTGATAACCAAAGAAATGAGCAAAAATAATGCAAACAGATAACGCAGTGAGAGAAAAAGGAGATAGAGAGCAAGTGAGGGAGAGGTAGATCAATGACAAGGTCAGAAAGCGGCGAGGAGCCGGCGGACCTGGAGAAGTCCTGGAGAAAAGTAATATTTAACCCGAGGCTAGAGAATAATTTCACTTCCCCTCAGATCAGTTTAAAAAATCTCTTGCTGTCAGAGCTTGGCAAATTTATACAAATTAATGGCCTTTAGTTGAAAATCTCCCAGCGCTTGGGTTATTAATTGTTAAAGTGCATACATTAAACAAAATGAGCAAAAAGTCATTTTCATTTTCATAAATTATCTCATGCTAAAAAAGAAAAAAAAAACTTTGTAGGTAAAAGGGATTGTTGGCGTGGCTTTTATACGGGCTGAGTGTGATACTTGAAAAAGAAAAAAAAATCATAAATACGTACATGCAATGCAGAGAGGATGGAGAGACATGTAAAGAGGAGAAGTGATGAACTTATGGTTTAATACTGATCTCATTATCCTCTGCTTCATTGTTTGTCCTCCCGTTCCTTCTTTATTCCTCTGTATAGTGTGTGTGTGAGATAGAGGGAGTTAAAGCAACAGAACCAGAGGAGTCCGACTCTGTCTCTGCCTGTGTGTGAGAGAAGCAGGTATAGTTGTGTTGCCAGGTCTGGGATCTCAATCCTGTCTGCTGTGCTGTAGAGGAGGTTTTAATTATGGGCCGCCACGGTCAGCTGAGCATGCTCCGACTGAACGCACAGGGCCGGACATGCATGCACACCCTTTTTGCTACCTTGATGGACACGATACCAAGACACGATGCTATTGAGGAGTATATTTCTGCCACTCAAAACAAAATGCTAGAAAACACACTTTTGTACATATTTGGGAACTAAAAGATGCATCCAAGTCCGAATGTAATTCTACACACTTTAGAGAAGGTAGTGCTTGGTCGCATGTAATGAGTTCAAACTCGTGGTTAATATATCAACTGTGTCCTAATTCTGTAGTTTGACATTTTGGTAAATAATACAAATGTAAAGACATACTTCCATATTTTAGGAAACACTGCTTATTTGCTTTCTTGCTGAGAGTAAGATGATGAGATCGGTATCACTCTAATGTTTAGCTTAGCATAAAGACAGGAAACCTGGCTGTGTCCAACAAAACAAAAAGCTCCATATCAGCACATCTGAATCTCAAACAACATGTATTGTTTATTTAATCTCTGCAGAGTCCTTCAAGTAACTTCCTGAAGTCACTGCTCCTGGCCAAGAAATAGTCCGACACATAACCTCCACGTAAAACCGCAACTTGTTTTTCTTTACACTGGTATCTTTGCATGGATTAAGCAAAGGAGATATAACATTACTGAGCAGTACATGGTATTTATTATATGTAGGGCTGTCAATTGATTAAAATAATCAATTAATTAATCAATCGCGATTAATCTGAAATGAATCCTAAATTTGTTATCTGTTCAAAATGTACCTTACAGGGAGATTTGTCAAGTATTTAATACTCTTATCAACATGGGAGTGGGCAAATATGCTGCTTTATGCAAATGTATGTGTATATGTATTATTGTAAATCAATTAACAACACAAAACAATGAAAAATATTGTCCAGAAACCCTCACAGGTACTGCATTTAGCATAAAAAATATGCTCAAATCATAACATGGCAAACTGCAGCCCAACAGGCAACAACAACTGTCAGCGTGTCAGTGTGCTGACTTAACTATGACTTGCCCCAAAACTGCATGTGATTATCATAAAGTGGGCATGTCTGTAAAGGGGAGACTCGTGGGTACCCATAGAACCCATTTCCGTTCACATATGTTGAGGTCAGAGGTCAAGGGACCCCTTTGAAAACAGCCTTGCCAGTTTTTCCTCTTCAAAATTTTGCTTGAGTTTGGAGCGTTATTTAGCCTCCTTTGCGACCAGCTAGTATGACATGGTTGGAACCAATGGATCCCTTGGGTTTTTCTAGTTTCATATGCCAGGATCTTCACTCTAGCTTTAAAACTGAGCCTGCTACAACCTCTGAAAGAAAGCCTTCCAGTCGGATTTTTAAGAGTTAAATTAAAAATCGCAACTTGTGTTAATATGTTAAAGAAATTAGTGGCGTTAAAATTAATTTGCGTTAATGCGTTATTATCGCGTTAACTTTAACAGCATAATGAGCAATTGTTGTGTGGAACTAGGTAGGTAGATATATATATATATATATATAGATAGATAGATAGATAGATAGATAGATAGATAGATAGATGGATAGGTGGATAAACTAAACTACTGTAGTAGCCACATACAGTGCACTGAATATTTAATTTTTTTTATTATATAATCAAAATGCTATCTTTAAATTCCTACTTCTCACAAGGAGGGTTTGTCTTCTTGTGCATAAGTGTCTCTAAACGCAAGCTATTTCCTCTCAGAAATACATTCATATTCCTCTCTCTTCCACGCACACACACAGACACACACACACCACACACACTGGGCTGAGTGATGGGTACTTGAGGTGTCACTGGTCCTACTGGGGAGGATAGAGAGGGAGAGAGAGGCAGGCAGAAAGTAGGATGAGATGTTATTTCCTAAATTTGGCCCCTAGGACAAAGGAGAGGCCTGTTTGATATTCATCTATCCGCCAGTGGCAGACTGGCGGGGGAGCCTGTGAAAATCTATTCACTATGATAATGAACAAATTGTCATACATTGGGCTCTGTCTCCCCTTGACAGTGATAGTTATCAAAGAGAGAGATCGAGGCAAAGGCCGAGTGTGTGTGTATATGTGTGTGTGTGTGTGTGTGTGTGTGTGTGTGTGCCTCCCAGATTGTCTCCGTTCCAGAGCAGTGGCTGTCATTAGAAAGACAAGCCTCCTGGCAGGAAGCTCCTGTCATGTCACAGCCTCACAACTTTAACGCCGTCATACCTGATTGATACATACAGCTACGCTGCTATTTGTGCGTCTGTTCGTGCATGTGTCTAAATAGTGCTCCAGATGAATTGTTTTTATCACTACATTTAGTTATAGAACCATTTTCCCGCTACCTGTGGTATGTTATCATATTTTTTCTCCATCATTCATTTCAGGAATCGATTCATAGAATGTTGTTTTCGTAAAAAGGAGACTGCAGAAGAACATTTCCCTTTTAGTCATGAATTCAGATTTGTTTTGCCCTACAAAGGAAGATGATAGAAGGTCGAGGCTGGGTGTTTTAAAAAGGTCAAAGGTCTTATACATCAGACCGGCAATACGTCATCCAGAGTAGGCTCTCATGACCACGCCCCCTTTTGGGGGATGTCCTTCGTAGATGGCAACAGTGTAAACAGAATAATTTGATACACAACTGTCTCCAAACTTCTACTTCAAACAAACCGATATTAGTAATAGCACCAACAATTAATCCAAAAATGCTGATCTCCGATTTGTTCCCCTGCCGTGTCCCAAAAAGGATATAACAGAGTGGTTTTATGGCTCCAAGCTATAGATCAGAAACTCGCTGTCACAGGAGAGAAAGTGGAAAATAACAAAAAGCTGTTCTGTAGCGGGTTAACCGAGGCTTTCACACTGAGATTTGAGGCACATACGATATGTGAATATTCACTGTCGCTATCGCTAAATGATGCTGGTGACAGTGACTAGCATTGATAGCTAACGTTAGCTTGAGTGGGAGGCTGATGTAGTACAGTTATGTCCAACTAAATCTCCGCCCATAAATCAAACAGTAATAACACATTATGTTATGTATGGACAACACTTTAATTCAAACAAATATGTATAGATGTCTAAATAAGCAATATCTGGCCACTGTGTTGGACGGGGGAAAATGGAAGGGACAGCGATCGACCTTAATTTCTTAAGGTATCGCAAACGCTCAGGTTCAGGCAAGGTTGCAAACTAATTATTAGATATGTATAAAACAAACGTTTGTTTAACAAGAGATGAATGCATACAAACTTTTCAAAATTTCAATGCAATTTGACGTGCGCTTGGATTGTAGTCTATGGGATCTACGGTTTTCTATTCCCCCAAAGGGGGCCTGACCTTGACTTTTTTGCAAAGTACCATTGTGCCTGATGTCTGATGTTTATCAGGGTCATATAATATATAAAGAAGCAAAGAGTAAACTTTCTGGTGCAACCATGATTGTCACCTGGCTACATGTACATGTACTACAATGCTCTGATGTGATGTAAAGAGTAGATGCAGCGTGCACTGCTACTGTATAATGTCACTCATTTTATGTTCCCATCAAAAGTGTGTCAGCTATTATGTCATTTGCATGCAATTAGCATAGGGATGCCCACAGGGCCTGAGGTCACCCGGAGTGGAGAGCCGAACATGTTGGTTGATCGGATCACAGCTCACATTCAGCGCAGAGACGAGTGTACTCACTGGAGGGATTCTTTAATTGGACAGGGCATATTGTACTGGGTTTCACCTGAGGAGGACAGCTTATATAATTTACATGTATATGGATTGTATGGTCTACAATTGAGCCTGGATTTCATTTTTGTTCCTAAAAAAGCAGAAAGGAAGGCAAATCCAGCATGCATAAATTAGTCCTGAGAAGGGTGTTTTTTATCTTTGGACACTGAATACCTAACATTTATGGATAAAGTGGACTTTTTATGCTATTACAGAACAGTATTATTACAGTACATGAAAAACATGTATTGGTCCACACATGAAGTCAGTCTTCACTCATTGGAGCAGTTTTTGATGACTTTGGCTATTGTGGTTTTATTAACACTAGTGCAATGGCATAATGACTGGTAACTGGGACTTTATGTTGGAGTTCCTGCTGTAGGTGTCTGCTTTCTCTTAGGAGGACATACTGTACAGGAAGGGACTCCTGAATTACGAAGATCGGGGCGGGTAGAAAGCAAAACTGGATCAAACCCAGTTTCAGTTACTTGTACTTTACTTGAAAAAAAATGTTCATGCCATTTTAATATATTTCAATGGTAAATGTACTTTTTACTCGACTAAATGTGTTTGAGAGCTGTAGTTACTAGTTACCTAGCTAGTTTAAGACGATACATATGAAGAGCTTAAAGAATATGATGCTTTGTTATAGATTAAAACACCCAACAGATCGACAGAAAATTATTTGGCAACCATTTTATATTTATTTTAGTCATTTTAATTGCAAAACGCCAACATTTCATGGTTGCAGCTTCTCAAATGTGAGGATTTTCTGCTTTTTCTTGTAATTATTTTAATCATTTTATTTTATTTATATAACCATTGTTAATTTTTAATCATCACCCTGTTGTGTTCAACTATTGGTGTCACATTTCTCACTCATTTCTGACACAAATCAAACAATGAGTGCATGTGCATTTGTAAAAATAATCTAATGATATACCTCAATATATAATAGTATAACAGTCACAGGTGTCATTTTTCTGCTTTGAGTACTTTTACTTTTGATATTTTTCCTGATTATACATACATATTTTTTCTTAATCATTTTCAATGCAGGACTTTTAATTGTAACAGTACTTTTACAGTGTGTTATTAGGACTTTTACTTGAGTAAAGTACGTAGTAAGTAAGTACTTGAATACTTCATCTACTGCTGACTTTTGGTTTTATATTTAATCTCAGGCACAATCCTGACTTTGGCTTCAGTTTAGTGCAACAGTTGGTTATAACACATATTTGTGTTTTTAATGTGCTTTGTGTCAGTTATCTTTATGTTTATGTGACAATGCAGTATGGACTAGGGGCTCGGTACTTTAGGAGGGATTTGGGTCTGTTGGTGCTGGAAGACTGGAAGGGCAGTAGGCTGACTGAGGAATATTAGATGATTTTGCAAAACCCTGGATTATGTTTAATGCCAACATTTTTGTTAAACGTTGCTTTCTGCAGTGTTAGCATAAGGTCAATGCAATGTGGTTAAGGTCAGGGAAAGACCGTGGCTATGGTAATTGAATTGTGATTAAGGTACATGGCAAGGGTTACACAACGAAAACATACTACAATACTGTAGATGAACATCATTGTTGCAGAGAAAAAAAAAAAACAGTGAACATTAATTGCAGGTTTCTGACTGGATGCAAACCCATCCACTATCTCAACCTCAGTGCTCTCACTTTTCACCTCACTACATATGGGGCAAATTACTTTCTGCATTGGCTTTGAATGTTGGAACTGAGTTTAAATCATGAGGTGCACAATCATCTAATATGGACGTAATTCTTAGGGGATACATAGCTGGAGTATCCAATATATAGTGTAGCCTGAGTTAAATAGAACATCTTCACCAGTTCAAATTATCCCCCTCTCCTCTTCTGACGTGTTATGGAAGTTTTTATCAGTCGAGAAATACTAAAGCATTAGCAATGGAGAACGACCACTGAAGGGGGATCTCTAGGTCACTAGCACCCATTCAGACATTAGAACACTTCACATTAGATGCCCACCATGATGCCCTTGAAAGTGGAAAGCTGTCCTAAGTGGGTATACTCCAGAGAGCATATAGTAAATTACCCAAAGGAAATAGTAAAAAACAACAGTAATAAAGGCGAGGCTGTAGGTGGCTCTCGGAGCGCTTCGCCTGATACTGTACATAAATCATCCTAATGCCTGAACTTAAAAACTCTGCATACTTAAATAGGGAGGCGGGGGAATAATATACACATAAATACAAACATGTATTATACATGTATGTAAGCCCTTGTATTATATGTGGATGCACACGTAGCAAACAACCACGATCACAAAACTTTAAAGACGTGTAGTTGAAATCGAAATGAAGGTTAAGTCAAAGACGACCGTGGTCCAAGCAAAGAGGGCAAAGGGGCCATTGCCACACACACACTTTACGTCCCTGGCTCGATTTGGCGTCTCGGCATGTCAATGGCATATCTGGGACGCTCACAAGCACACACACCCTAACCCTACCCTTAACCTATAATTCTAACCTGAACCTTAAAACCAAGTCAAAAACATCACATAGGCGTTTGAACGTCTGTGCCAAAGTGGAGACCAGCCAATATGTCCTCACTTTCCAAAACTGTCCTCTCTCTGAAGGTCTTAAAGTCAAATTGGTCCTCACAAAGATAGCTGTACAAGAACACACAAACACACACGCCTGCACATGGCCTATACTTGTTAAGTCTGTAATGTACACATCATACAGGTCTGTTAACGTGATTCACAAAAGTCATCATTTTACACATTAACCGCAGAGGGTCAGCCCTACAAATGCAAATGTCTGTCACTGAGTGACCATCTGACTACCATCATTTAGTTTTTTGGACTCGTTTGCCTTCATTAGATATTACATAATAGATATGTGGCAGGAAATGACGTAACCTGACCCGCCAGATGGTTTGTTACCCAGGATCATCTGACAAGCCGTCATTGGAGACTGTTTGGAAAAGGGCAGGCACTTTCAAAATATACCTGGCAGGTCATTGGATGAACCGTCTGTCAATCAAACTTTTGCCGAAGCCAGTCGGGAGAAGAGCGAAAAGATCACCTTCAGTTCTATTCTTTGCTCGTCTTTCAATGAAGAAATACTTTCCAGTTCTGATAGAACTGATGCTATTGCAGCATGCTAACCTCTTTAGGAGCCGCAATTTTAGCCTCTCCGTGTCATCACACTAACATAAACCACGCCTGTAGCTTCTCACAAAATGCTGATTGGTCCATGCTCTGGCTTGCCGAACACAAACACATTACTGGAAGCTGGACAGGACGGATTTTCGTGCGATGTGCAATCCTGCAGTTCTTGCATGATCATGTGACATCGCAATAATTTCAGGTAAAGCGTGTGGGTCCCTGGCCAGACGCAAACCATGAACACCTCTCTTACAAGGTTAGGGTCTTAGGCCACCAGGATGCCCCGAGACTCCTTTCACTTTTCTATTGATTAAGTGGTTTTATATCAAAAGAAGCCCTGAAGAAACTAGGAAAACAGAACAATTTCAACATGCAGCCAGTAGTCTTCCTGGGTTGGAGAGGATTGGCAAAACAAGCACACCGAAACAGAAACCTACGACACCGCTCCGATCCGCTTAACCGACAAACGACAAGAGAAACAAACGCTCCCAGCAGCCTCCACTCTACCTGCATAGCAAGGCCCACTGATGGAAAGCAGCCGTGGGTGGAGAGGGGAGTGGGAGGGGGTGTGGGAGCAGTCACTGATATACATGCCGTGCCCTTAAGGAGATGACGGCCCCTGTCACAAGGCAGAGGGCCCTGCGACACGCCGGGATATAAATCTACACAGGAGATAAAGAAAGTACATGATGAATTAAGCCGGTGCATATAAATTCTTAAGAGCCTCCATTTTAATGCCGGTCATTATTCAACAAATTTTTCTAAGAAATGCCACATGGGCAGGAACAAGTAATTAGGGGGAGAAAAGTGAAACTGTCACCCGTAATGGTTTACTCCGCCGCCTCACCTTATCAGGGGAAGGAGAGAGAGAGAGAGGGAGAGAGAGAGAGAGAGAGCTCCATGGGGCCGTACTGTAGCTACCAAACTGCCATTAGGCCAATTCTGAAGACTAAGTGTTCGGGAGCTGCAAATCTACCCACCGTCTCAGTCCTGCATTCAAAGCATTGTTAAAGGGGGGATGTTGTTTTCCTTACCTCCTCTTCTATCTGTCTCTCTCCCTCTCTCTTTTCTCCCTCTCTCAAATCGGCCAAGGCCTCAATAAATCTGTGGTCACGGGGGATATTGTTAGTGTTGGCCAAAGTACTATTAAAATGAAGGGAAATTTATGGGTGACACTTTGTAACAATTAATCAGGAAATGTTGATTAATAAAGTTGGTCGGTTATCCTCCTGAAACCGAGGGAGGCTACGCCACATTGTCAGGCTGATCATTTTATTCATTATTTTTGATTAATGTACCCAGATACCCTGACTCTAAGAGAAGAGGAAAAGAGGGAAAAAAGAGGGGGGGGGGGACACTTATCCTCTATGCAAAATCATAAATAGTGAATGAGTGTGTATACGGGTATAACCTTGGCCGTGGAAAAGAGATTTGAGGGGAGGGCGGGCGGGATGGGAGAGGAGGGGGAGGAGTGAATGTGCGCATTCAGCAAAATAAACTGCAAGTGGGGATTAAGGAAACAAAATGGGTGTGAAGGGGGGGGCAGTTGATGAACATCACCTCTCTGGACCTGTCCGTCTTCGCTGGACACCAATGATTAATTAGTTTGTTTAGATACTCAATTAGCCCAGCCATGCAGAGAAAGGCATGGAAAGAGTGTGTGTGTGTGTGTGTGTGTGTGTGTGTGAGGGAGAGCGAGGGTGGAGAGATGAAGGGTCAGTGAGGGGGGAGGGAGGGAGGGAGGAGGGGAAGGGAAACTGAGGAAAAAAGATATAAAGAGGAGGAGGAGGAGGGCTGAAGGAGGGAGAGATGGAAAACCGAGATATGAGAGCAAATCAGGGAAAAGTGTGCGGATTACTTAGATATGTTTCAAACACTTGATGCAGATAATTCTCTCTCTCGTGTACATCTGCTGCTGCTGTTAAGATCCCATATCAGGGCTTCGTAAAACTTTTTCACACCAAGGATCCCCGAAACTCCACATTGCCTCGTCTGCTGATGCACCGATGAGACATGAACGATCATCTTCCCACATTCCCTCAATCTTTGCAAAGTAACACAAACTGATTTTTTTATCCTCATCTTATGTTCATTTTGTTTAAATCATTGTTTCCATCATTGTTTTTCAAATCAATAAGTACAAAATGAAACAAAAACCCGGTTGACCCTGTTGGACTGACCCTGCTGACCCGTTCTGGAGGGCCCTGATGGTGCCCCGGTTGTGTTTCACTGCCAGTGGACAGGGTGGTGCCCCCCTTGACTTTATTTTTATTAGTAGTAGGCCTACTGTCATTATTACTATAAGTGTTATCATTATATCAGGAACTATCTGCTGAGTACAGTGATACCTCCGACAAGAGTCTACAACAAACGGTTGATAAGTTATGAAAGGGGGCGTGGCTAACGTGTGGGGGGTGGGGATAACCGAGTACACGGACAGAGTGTGAGCAGCGGGGTAGAGGAAGTCATTCGGGCCGAATGAAATTATTAAACAGGCTTATTATAGTCCTGCAACAGCCACAGATACCAGCATTTGATTATTTATTGATTGCTGTCAGGATGTAAAGAGAATTTAAACAAATATAACAAAAATTGTAGTTGAACAGCACTGCCAACCCTGCCCTTAAAGGGGCAGGCTGGTCTCATAGACTGTTCGTAACTATACCTACTAAAAGTAATGCACTGTAATTCGTGTATATCCCACAAATCAATTCATGTGTACTAATTATTCATGTGTAACTAATGTGTACTCAATGTAATTGTGAACCAGGAAATATAAATAGCGGCGGACGCCACGTAGGAAGGAAGTCAGGGTGGATGGGTGGGTCAAAAACCATCCAGGAGACAGGCGTTCGTCAATGTTGATTTTTTTGTCACAAAAGTGAAGTACTTTATTATTTTAAGCCAAACCAAAGCTAATCTGAGCCAACTGGGCGTTTTTCAGGAGGGGATATATGCAGACAGACATGTAAGCATGTAAACATGTTCGAGTAGAAACCCAAAATACAAGTATGAACCTGAAAATGAGCATGATATATCTAACTTGAAAATCCATCATTCTTTTAATTGCATAGAGCGGCAATTAAAAGCCTCTGATTCAGGGGAAGGACCTTTAAAAAGGTTTTCTATAATTTGAACATCCTATAGGAGTTCATCATCAACCAGTTTTACAACAAGTGCCTCTGAATGCGTAAAATCCGTGGCAGCTTTCTCTGTGATGAGAACCACCGCTAGGCTCCATTAGGGGAGCAGTCTGCTGTGTGATGTGAGCCACTGACTGGTCAACTGCACTGAAGCTATGAGCTCATTTAAAATCCAATGTCTTATCCAGTGGCACCATCGTCAAATGCTCCAGAAAACCTTTCCCCCGCCGCTTCTTGTTCAGATTTTTTGTATAAAAAAAACATATGCTAAACATTTAATGATATGTCTATCTACTGTAGCACCTTTAGTAAAGAATGCTTTTGAGGATCTCTCAGGAAGGGTCACTTGCAGCAGTCAAACCAGGGCCGGCTCTAGCCCTTTTGGTGCCCTAGATGAAATTCCGATCTGGTGCCCCCCTGACCGTCGCCGGTGGTGCCGCTCCCAGGTTGGATAAGAGTTCAACCAGCCAGAACCCTAACCCTAGCCCCGTAAACTGCAACACACATCACAATAGTTTTAAGGCAAAAATAAAAATATAAATAACTGCATTTATTATAATATAAATAAACAATTGGTCCCTGATATTGTTGACTTAAAAGTGTTTCACTACAACGACAGTTAAAGGGGTGAAACATGTATTTATTTGTTCATTTGTTACTTCGATGCAGAAAATGAGGAAGGGTGCCCACTGGCATTTTTAAAACGTATTTATTTATTTGATTTTATTTGTTTATTTTTTTAATTTATTTTTTCAGAGGCCGACCAGCGCCGCCATCCCAGAAGGTGGCGCCCTAGGCGACTGCCTATATGGCCCTGAGTCAAACTGGTTTAAAAGGTTCTTTAATAGGAAAAAAAAAAAAGCAAGCAGGTAGGACATCTGCAACAGGTAATCATCAGCGTGATACATGGTAATCTGACAACATGTTAAGTAATCCCAGATGTCCTCATGCATGTACGTACATACTGGAGCGTTTTGGTTGTCTGAAATACGGCTCTGAACAGCAGACTGAACTCCAGTGACGCTCCCAGGGGGAAGACTAAAATAAAATACGACTGAGTCGAATCCTTTCCGTAGTTTTTCTGTCTAGCGGACGGTGGAGGAAAACGAGGCTGACTAGAATTATACAGTAGTAGTAGTTTTTCAACTACTGTGGACACAATAGACACACCATCCCTTTTATTAATAAATGGAGATTAGTCAAAACGTCCTTTCAGATTATACCCTTAGTGCCGACAATTTAAGGGGAGGAAGGTGTGTGTGTGTGTGTGTGTGTGTGTGTGTGTGTGTGTGTGTGTGTGTTTGGATGATTAAGAGCATCATCACCACTTGCATTATGGTGCTGGTGTAAGGATTTTTCAAAGTTGCAGTGTGTAGCATATTTTCAGAGATAATGCATGTTTTGTGCATGTATGTGTCTTTGAATTTGAGTGTGTGTGTAAGAGAGTGTTTTGTGCGTGTGCATATACAGTATGTGTGAACTCAGTAGTGTCCTGTGAGCGCCGCCACTGAGGCGCTTCTGACTCTTAAACTGGACATTAATTATGGACACTTCTGTTTCTCTGATCAACACAAGCTGCAATATATACAACCATCCTTCACACACACACATACACACACACACACACACAGACGTGGACATTCACTTAAGGTTCAACTGATATCGTTCTCTGAAGTCTGATCTTTATTTGGATTAAAGTATAAAGAAAAATGTTTCGATCATGTTAAATTCATCCATATCCAAAGACGAAACACACCGATTGCATCTCGGTGTATCCTGAAGGCTTATACTGATTAATATCTGTCAAACAGTCCATGTGAACGCCCGTATCCTCATAGGGTGGAGAGCGTGTGTTCAGTCGGGAGCGGTGTGATGCCAAGAAACCCTCCTTTTTTCACTTTGTCACATCAAATTTGCTAAAACAACTGTGAAAACACAACTGTTCCCTCTGACTGTCTCTTCTCCTTTGTTCTCTGCTCTGCTCCCCTCCCATCCACTCTCTGCAAGCTGGGACAAATGGCTGCTTTGGGACAGTGTGTGCATGTGTGTGTGTGTGTGTGTGTGTAGGGGGTGGGGGGGGTTGGGGTGTCTCATTGTGTTACGTGTGATAAACTGCTTTGACAGCAGAAATGTTTGTGTGACAAGCGCTCCGCGGTTGGAGTCCATTAGCTGCCTCTTTTGAGTCTCCTTGGCGGGTTATCACTCTCACACACATACACGCACGCACACCCACACACACCTACTCACACACAAATAAATGCATGTACTTAAACACACACACACACACACACATATACACTGCACAAACAAAGACAGCTTGCTATAATACCACTCTTGGTGCTTGTGTCCTAGCAACATGTGTCTCAGGGCATCACTCTTATGCGTTTGTGTTTGCGTGTGTGTGTGTTACAGCATTCATTTGAGAAAGAAGAAACTATTTAAGTGGTTGGATTTGTGAATACTTATTATAATATATATTCCACCTAACAAGTAAATAATGCATAAAGGTTGCACTACTAAAAATAAAGCTCACAACTCATTTTGTGCCATTTTAAGCGCATTATAAGCACACTGTGAGCGCATGATTATCACAATCTGGTATATTAAGTGTGCTCGTAATGCACTACAGATACTGTGCTACCATAATATGTTGTGGAACTGAAGCTTTATACTCTTTATATTACAAATGTAGCAAAGACAATAGTGGTCTCAATGCATATGTATAGCCTACTCCAAAAGAGGAAAACTATGTTGTGATTGACAGTGACAACTGTACTGCAATATGTTTTCAATTCAACTGCACCTTTTGTATGTATCTAACTCTGCTGCTCCTTAGTATATTCCTTTGAACATATTTATATTGATATTATAACTGGCATGGCCATTTTCAAAGGGGGATTATCTTCTGACCTCAAGATATGTGAATGAATATGGGTTCTCTGGGTACCCACGAGTCTCCCCTTTACAGACATGCCCACTTTATGATAAGAGGGGTTGGTAGGCAGATACCCAAATGGATGAGCAAGTACTGAAAATGTGAGTTTTTCATGATATGTCCCATTTAAAAACCAAGTGCCTCATACCTGATATATTAGAAGAGAAACAACATGGGAAAAAAACAAAGTAAAGAAAAGCACTGAGCAGTCGTTGTGTTGTAGGATGCATATCTCATGTGTAAATGCTGGAAAAGTGGGTGTGAAACCCATTTCTGACAAGGAGTTTACTTCATTAGTTGACCATTTTTCCTGCAATGCCTCGTGTTATTAGGAAGGTCATTCTACTTTTTTTTTTCCTGCAACAATATACTGCTCATTATAATGTAATCTTTTGGGTGTTAATTATAGTCAATAGTGAATTTTAGTAAAAATAGCAGTGACAAGATATACTGTCACTGTGTCTCACATGTTTCAGGTTTCATGTGCAGGATCGGTACAATACGAGAGCCCCCGCCTCTGTGCAAATCGCTTCATTCCCGGAGTCCAAATTCCCCTTGGACCAGTGCTGCGCTCGTATCGCCGCTGTCTGGCGTTTAGCCCGGCCTCCTTTTCCAAATGGGCCTAACCTTGAGGGACTTGTTTTGACCCCCCCCCCCCACCACCGCCACGCCACCCCCCCAACCCCCTCAACGTGTGCACTAACACACACAGATACACACTTTTCCAAACCAAGAGGATTAAATAATTGATGTCTAGCCTTCTGATGCATTTGTTAAGCTGCACAAGTCAGACAGGGACTGTCAGAATGTGTGTCTCTACTGGTCTGCATGTGTGTCATATTCAGTATGGCTTCCAAAATCCCCCCCCCCCTACTCTCCCATCATCACAGAAAACATGTACTGTCCCCTCCGACATTCATCATAAACTCCATATGTTGTTTTCCCCCTCTTCCTCCCTATCTCTGTCTCTCTCGTTTCATTCTCCCAGAGACCCAGAACTGACAAACACACAAACCGTTTCTGATGTGAAACAGTGGACCAGACGAGCTTTTAGACCTCTCGCACTGACAGATGAGGGAATAGAGTGTGGAAGGCTGTGGGGGGGCATGCAAGTTTAAACAGACAATAAGAGAGAGAGAGAGGGGGGGGGGGGGGGGGTAGTTTGTTTGAGAGAGATGTTGACAGATGAAACGGAGAAAACAGGCAGAGAGGAGCCAGAGAGGCATTGCATTCACGTTGTGTATTTCCAAGTCAAATGTCCCGACTGTTTTTGCCTCTGTGGTGGCAAGACTGTGTTTGTGGCGTGGCATTGTGTCTTTTGTGTCTTGGTTGAGGGAGAAGACTGTCATAACAAAAAAGGGATATCAGCCTTTAAAAGACACAGGCAAGACCAAGGACGTGTCAGCAAGTTATTCAAGTTTTACCCTTGAAACACACAAATGTATCATGGAAAATAAAAGTTTGATTTAAATTCAGTTCATATTAACGTGGACTTTATGGGTCAGTAATTAGATTACTTTAGTTCTGGTTTTGGTTGCAGTGAAGTGGTAAAAAATGCAGAAAATCCCCACTGCTCCATCCAAGCAAGCAGCTGCTGAAAATGACGACAGAAAGACAACAAGAGGGGAAGGCAATAACAAACATTCATCAAAACTACAGGGAGGATGAGGCTATTCATTCTAGAGGCAGGGAAGAGAAATATCATCAATATTTGACATTGTTTTATGGAGAAGCCACTTGATTTCGTCCCGGGTCCTGTGCGGGTGACCAGCAGCAATCAATTACCATTGACAAGATTTGTGTACATGGAAGGCCTTCGCACTTTGTTTCGCTCTGCCCCTGCCTCTGTGAAGTTGCCTCCTCAGAGATCACAAACCAAGTCCTTAGTGAGTGCTCCATCTTCCCCCTATGACTGCATGGCATCATTACTCTGAGATATAAAGAGAGTATTTGACTAATTATGTGGCGTGGTAGTAGTGTAATTCAAAGTGGTAACAGGCCTGCTGCAGTCCTGTGTTCAGCGAGCACTGTGATGTTGAACAGATTGATATGAAGGTTCATTTTAAATTTTAAATCCTTTGTGAGTTGTAGTGCTAAAGTGAAACCTGAATTGTGTAGAATCACAACCTTAAATTCCTACTGTAGCAACCCGTTCTCGAACGCAACTCGTCAAATACCGACGCACGGACAGTCAGAGCAACTGAAGTAGTATACATACGTCTTCTTAGGGCGGGTGGGAGGGTTATGATGGATTGGTCAAACAAAAACAAGACTTTGAGGCAGCAGACCGCCGTTTGTGTCCCCAGTGAAACTAAAAGTCAACGTTGACCAGTGTTGCCAGATGGGAAATGTTGGAAGCCTTTTCACATTCTGCATGAAAACAGTTAAGGCCATAAACTAATTAAATAAATAACTGGGCTTACTGGTGCATTCAAAGATATCTCTCATGCAAACTCTCTTCAAATGCATTGAGCAGCCGTGCTTGCGGTCACGTTCATCAACATCATAGCCCACACCAAGCATGATTGGCTGGAAGAGGTCACGTGAAAAGAAAAGCGTAAACAAAGATGTAGGATCCATCTGGAAATTAATTATTTAAGTACAGACTAAAACCAACTTCTAATTATAAGCGTCACATTATGTCACTTTTGGCATTATTGATCATACATCGAACAGAGAGCTCAATTGTTGTAGAAATACAATAATTATTGTAAATCTGGCAACACTGACGTTGACTTACTTTTTCACGTCAGTCATCAGTCACATGACTCATTAGTACCATTAGACCTGTGAGTCGTTAGTCAAGTTCGTAAAACCAAGATCTTCTCCTAGCCCTCATTAAGTGGTTTTGTTGCCTAAACTTAACTTCCTGTGAAAACAGAAGTTTATTTTTAAAAAACACTATGCATGTAACAAGTATATATTGACATACCATCCCTGACCAAGCCGTCGGTATTTGACAAAATGGGAGTGAGAATGTGTTGACTGGGTGAAGATATAATGGGATATACTGTAGTTTTAGCCATTTACTTTTAATGTAGCATATTGTAATGTTTCTTCTTTAATTCTATATTTCATGATGTTCCCATATCTTTGTCAAGGTGGACAACAAAAAAATGCTTATCATGTACATTAAAGTGCCATCACCCAGATATATGCTTGCAAATGCATCTGTTAGGGTTTGGAGAGCAGGACAGGCAGGAAGGACCCAAATACAGACTCCAAGACAGACAGACACAATGAAGATAATTTAATAAAGAAAAAGTCTCAGGCTACAGGTACACAACCCAAAAGACAGCGGGCAGATAACTGGAAAACCAAAATTTCATGCAGCAACAACAATGAACTGACAGTTTGTAGTAGTGAGTGACTGATTGGGGAAGTGGGGACAGGTGAGCAGGAGGTGAGGTGACTGCAGGGCTAACGAGGGACAGGGGAAACCAATCAGGGCGGGGCAGACAATTAAAACTGGCGGGAAAACACACAAAGGCAGGAAGTGACGTGATCTGAAACAAGCAGAGAGGTGAGTAGTGAAATAAAACAGGAAACACTAAACCTGACTGAATAAATGACATAAATCAAACAAAGAAAAAACAGAGGCCAGGAGAAGGGCAGATTGTGACCGCATCCCTTGCTAGACAACAACATTGATGTTCTACAATTCTGCAAAATACATTTAATGACAATGTTTTATAACATCCAACGTCAAAGTTTTGAAATTATTTCCTTCTACAATGTCTGTGCAGGACAACTAGGGTACTGTCAATGTTAGGGGAATATTAAGGTTATGACAAATAAACTATGTTTAAGGTTTTTTTATGGTTAAAATAAGAAGAACCATTTTTTTATTGAGAGTCTATGATGGGAGGCCTCATGCAGCTTCTTGCATGAAAGTTGTAAGTGCTACATTCCCATCCACTATCCCGACCTCCATACTTCCTGCATGGACATTGAACATTGTCATTGGACGTAAATCATGAGTTGTGGAATCACCCATAACTCTTAGAGATACTGGGCTGGCAAAAATCACGACTATACTCCACAGTTATTGCTATAGTTTATGGGCAAGAGAAAGGGTTATTTACAATTGTGGGTGATGCTTTTAGCTGCAGTTCTGTCTCAGTCTCAAGAATAGATTTGCGGAAAGTATGGCATTCACGTTCAGGGACGCGCAGAGACATTTAAGGGCCGAGGGCTTAATTCAAAGAAGGGCAGGAGCCAAAAGGCGTCTGCTCCAACTTGTAGAGAAAATAAGACACATGTAACCTCTTGTGAATTTTGCTTCAACCAAGAGCAAAGCAGATAATAAAGGAGAAAAAAAAATCTTGCCCCATTTCTCTGATATTTTATGTTGTTTCCCATAGCAACGCATACAAACCAGATGCTGGAATGTCAAACGTATTGTTTACAGATCAGATTTGGCTTACAGCTGGCAATTTATTTTAATGTCACTGAAGTTTATATGAAATTTGTGTAACCAACTACATGACTAGTCAAACCAAGACAGAGAGAGATAGAGAGGAAGAAAATTATAGATGGAAACAGCATTGAAACTTAATTAACTTTGGCTTACTGGAAGACAACACGTTTTGGTTAAGCCAAATAATAACTAACATTTTCATCATGTGCTCATCCTATGATGATGAGGATGCTTACCACCTTATTAATAGAATAAATATGCACCACGTCTGCAACATATGCATTGGGTTATCAGGAATCCGTTTAGGGGTGCAGTCTACATTTTTTATCCACCACCATAAAGAACGAGGGTGAAGCCGATGAGGGTTGTTGACACCTGCACAGTGCACAATCAAGCTCATTGCTGTCAGATGAGAAGAAGTGGCTTACCACACCACATGACATACAGGCATACAGAAGTAGAAAATGGCTGCAGCCATCCCTAGGTCGAGTGCATAGGAAGATGAGTATTCCAAATTGGAGAAAATAAGAAACATTAAATACATAAAGTGTATGAGAAGTGTCATATGTGTATGCACAGCCCGTGTGTACATTTCTTGAACGGAACTGCCCAAAAATGGATTTCAGTGTAAACTGACGATAAAGTTGTATTGTACGATATCGTGTCGTATCGTATCGTATCGTATCGTATCGTATCGCAACGCAACGCAACATATCGTACCGTAACATATCGTAACGTAACATATCGTAACGTATCATACTGTACCGTATCATATTGTACCCCACCGTACCGTATTGCATCGTATCTTACTGTACCATACGGTACGGTATGGTATGGTATGGTATTGTATCTTACTGTATCATATCGTATCGTAATGTACCATATTGTTAAATACTATCAGGTCGTGATTGAATGTGATATCAGGTTTACCACCATCTAAAATGTTTAATTATTTGAACACTGCTGAATGTCTACTTTTTGTCACCTATTAGTATCTAAATCAGTTGCTAGCGATGATTCTTTACTCTCCCATTAATTATATTAGTAATTATAATAGTTATGTTCTTTTGTGCACCTCTGGGTTATACAGTATTGTTGTGGCATTGGCTTTGACATCCTTGAAATACTAAATGGATACGGCCTCTGTCAGGACAGTTTAAGAAGTGTCTGGTAAGTTTTCACCATCATGTAGGCCTACACTAATGCAACACCTATGACCTGCATTAGCTAATCAACGTAATGATTTTCACCCTTGAAAGCTTAAGTGCTTCTTTTCAGTCAGCTTGAAATAAAACATCTAAATGCATGAGTCCTGTGTAGCTGTTCACTGTGCGTATGGGTGACCCAGGTATTGTTGCTGAACCGCAATGCCATTTGTTTCTTGATTGAAGGCATGTGTTTATTCGGTCATCCACTGCTGCCAGCTCTCAAGGCTTCTGAAAAGTGAGTGGTGTATTTGACCAAATGTGTTGATGTTGATGTTGTAGTGAATGATTTAGTCATCTATTGCGCAACCCCCAATGAGAGAGGCAAAATTGTGGGCTGATACAGTGTTATTCTTTGTAATATTCTGTAAATGTATAGCTCTTGGGAGGTTGTCATGGTAGAAAAAGGGGTGATCAGCACAAGCCTTCAGGTTTATTCTTTATGAGTTTATAGCACATACCTACTACTTTAGTAATCACATTTTTCTCATGAATGAAAGAGAAATATATCTGAAATCCACTGGGAGACATCCATAGTGTACAGTAAATGGTAAACAGAGACCCATGGATGCAATACAGGGTTTCTCAAACAATTGGAACACCACTGCTTTTGTTTTTTATAGTGCTGTTCTGGATTAAAGATTGCTTGTTAGAAAGATAGTTATTTTGAAACAGTTGGATTTACGAAACAATTTACGGCGATTGCTCTACAGTACAATATTATAAAGAAGGCTTTCACACCCAACTCGTCAAATACCGCCGTTTGTTAAGTGCGCCACGGCATTGGAGACCCGACGTATGGAGGCATCCTTTAGCCACAGTATGTGACGAACCGGGCTTTCAACTAACTCCAATGTAAACCCACCCGCGGCGTTATTCGACGGTCGGAGCAAGTGATGTAGTATTAATAGCATGACAGTCAGCTTAAGGGCAGAACGGAGGGGTGGTGGATGGGCCAAACAAACACAAGACTTTCAACCAGGAGACCGCTGTTCGTATCCCGTATGAAACTAAAAGTAACGTTGACTTATTTTGTCACCCCGTGTGTCGGTCTCCGATGCTGAGGGGCACTGACCAAGCGGCAGTATTTGACGAGTTAGGAGTGAGAATGTGTTGCTCGGGAAATGTGTCGGGAGCTTACATACATCAAATTCAAGGTCTATTAGTAGTCCAATAATACGTCGTGGAAAACATATCTACCATGTTTCAGATGTCCAGAAACTGTCCTATGCAGCATTTTAAACACATCCCAATTAAGAAATTGAGCCACAATTTGATGAAAAAGCTGATTAAAACAAAAAACACTTTAACCGCTTAATGCTTCACTATTTCCCTTCCTTAATATGCAAAATCATGCAACAGCACACTCCAAACTCTAATCAGATCATCTACTCCATAGGGACACCTGGAGTTTAAACATGACTTTTATTTTGTCTCTCTTTTGTGATAGACATGCACCAAAGAAAACTATACAAATACAATCAAAGGGTATTCTGCACATCACTACTTTGTTTCAAAGAAGTGATCTCACTTCCATCCTGAACACTCCTTTCATACTTTGAAAAAAATAAATTCACCAGGGGAGGCAAACTGATATATCAGAAAAAAACAAAAACAAAATGAGTCTCCAGCCGCAGGGCTTTTTACTTTGTGGATTATGCCGTACTTAAAGCTCGCACATTTATCGTGGGAGTGTTGACTGTGACCCACAGTAATACTGGATGTATGGAGAATATTTTTGCATTGCTTCATAACTCACTCATAATGGCCGCGTGAATGGGCGGTCACTTTAGACTGTTGGGGCTGTAGTAATGTAGCGTATAGGTAACACCGGTCCCTCTGAGTGCCGCAGCACTAGCAGGTGATTTGTAGCTCGGGGAGACTAATGAAGTGGTCGCTCTGCCACCCTGCTTCTTTTGCAAGATCAATTCGGCGTCAGGGCGCGTACGGCGGCCGCGCTTTATGAATGATGGAAACCTCCTTAGGCCATCCATATACCTGAATCCCCAGCATCACTACGCAACCCCCCCCCTCTCTCGTCCCCCTCCACCCTCAGGCCCCCCTGCTCCAGGAGGCAGGGATTCAGCAATCTTTCTTGTTTGGAGAAAAATACATTACCATCAGCCTCTTCTCCGGCCTTTGCCCAGCACACAGGCACACACATCCTGCATAGCTTGACTCTAAAGGAAAATCCTCAACAATAGTGTGTTTCGGTATGTGTGTGCAGATCGACACACACACACACACACACACACACACACACACACACTCCTCTTGTGTGAGTTGACATAATTAGTGCAGATGATTTGATCGACTTGACGTGAGGCTTTCTGCCCATGATGACATCCTCTAATACAGAAAAAAAAAGGTGTTCAAGAGGCCGGAGAAAAGAGAAGCTTTTAAACTGATAATGCATAATGCGATAGATGTTTTAGTCAGTGGATGATAATGAAAATTAGCTAAAGCGGCGAGCGAGGGAGCCAGTCGCTCTCTCACTCGCTGGCCTTTGATCCCATCCAGTCTGGCTTTTAAAGCATCTGCTTCCGTAATGAGGAAGAGTTTACCATAGCCGATGCAGATTCAGGAAATGAATTCAAAAGTTAATGGTGTATTTGTCCCGATGATTAAGAGCCCCGTCTCGTTCTTTATGACATCGCTGATCCTCGCCATAAAACAGGTTGTGTCGAAGGAAGTATTTATCATAAGTTATAACAATTATCCTAAAATACCCAGGGAGTTAATTATGTCTGTTTTAGTTGTGGGTCCATGCAGTCTAGGTGCTTTTAATGTGCCGGGATGAGCGAGGCCCTGGGCTTGGCGGTGCACGGGTTGATCTCTGTTACAGCGCGTGTCAATAAGAAAAATCTGTCAGGGGTGTTTTCATATTCCGAGATCACAGTGCAGCTCATCTAAAGGCGTCAGTGGCAATTTGAGAGCAGGGCGTCATATATAAAGATGTCATGAGCCGAGGCCTCCAGCCGGGAGGTTGAAAGGGAAAAGTAGAACGACAATGAATACTTGCCAGAGTTTTCTGGAGGCTATGAAATTTAAAGGCCTCCCCTTTCATTTCTCGCTTAGATTAAAATATAAAGAAAAAAAAAAAAGAAGGGAGGGAGAGAGGGAGGGAAATTGAGACAACAGAAGGTAAGGAGGCGGGGACGGGGGAGTGAGAGGACAGAGAAGAGGGAGCTCGGAGCCTTTACTGTTAATCTTAACTTTTCAGATTGATTGGTTCACGCTCCCTGTAAATCAGCACCTGCATGGCAGTCGTCTTCTTATATGATAATCTGGGTGTCAGCAGCGAGAGAGGTAGAACAAAATAGGTGGCAGCGAGGGAAGGCAGAGTGTAGTCGTCCAATTGAACCCGGCTGATAGCTTCCCTCCCCCCCCTCAGCATCTCTCACCTTTCCCTTATCCTTCTTCTCCTGGCTGAGAGGAGAAGATGAGCAGGTGGAGTGTTTAATGTTTCCTCTGATGCCACAACAGAATGAGCTGAGCGCGGCACCTGTAGGAAATGAGCTATATGCGGATGATGCTGTAGTTTAGAATATTTTATTGCTGGGGGAAACTAGATTTCTGGTTTTATCAATAAGAGAACTGGTGTCAGGCGTCACGCACACATGAAATATATATTTTTTGTCTCAATACATTTTCTGTCAATCATTGCATTTACTGAGGACTGTTAGATGCGTTGTTACAAAATATTGACTAATCACTACCTTATGGAGTAGTTATGGTAGACATATTAGCAAACAATAACCTATTTGCATATACAGCAGAAACAGTGATTTATTATCATTAATATGATGTAATATTTCTTGTCACCAAACAAAAGGAAGTCCGATATTCACTCTCATTATAGCTCTATTTTGGTCTCTACCAACTCCAGAGGGAAGTATCTGATTTATTAGCTGTTAAATGCCCCACTATGTAGCCTGTCTGTTGTTCCAGCCCAGACGCACAGCAGTTAGTGAAATAGTCCCGAATTTGAATGTATTGATTCATGTACATAGACACAAATTTCACTTTTTTTTTTGGTATGGTCAGCATGAAATTAATTCCTATGTAATCCATGTAATTCTGAACCAGGAAGTATAGAGAGCGCGAATGCACTTCCGTAGTTATTTTAACCCAAACCGCGATCTTTTCCTAAACTTAACTGAGTAGTTTGTTGCCTAAGCCTAACCAAGTCAATCAATTCCTAAACCTATCTAAGTAGTTTTATTTTGAAAAGACTGAAGTGGAAATTGACATGTGCGTCACGTGTTGCTGGACATTCATAGAAAAACGCACAAAAAAATATGTTGTTGAAAGTCAACAGAAAAAAAACAGGGAAATGTGTGTCTATGTACACAAATCAAATAGATTACATTTTGTGACTATTTCACAAACTGCCGTGAGACTGTGTTGGTTGTTTAGTGCTGGTCAGGTTGTGTACAGTGGGTTCATCAGAGCTTTTTCACTGAAAACAGCTTCCTGCGGTTGGAAAGTATGCTGATGAGAGCCGTGAGACTGAACGGAAACAGTAATGTTACGGCCGTGAAGCCACAACAATGAGCTGAAAGACACTAAAATGGTCCGTAGAGCTGAGGAGAACTGCGGAGTTGGGTGATACTTCTCTGTGGGTTTGTCACCATGAGTGACACCTTTTACATTACACAGTGTTAATTGAGCCATTGTTAATATGAAAATATCAATTAGTGCAGCTTTAATTATTCAAGTATGATGACCTTAAACATGATTAACCTGACCCTGTCAGATGGTTTGATAGACAGAACCATCTGAGAAGCTGTCATTGGAAACTGTTTGGAAAAGGGCAGACACTTTCAAAAAAATACTTGGCAGGTGATTGAATGAACTAACTGTCAATCAAACTCTTGCCGAAGCCAGTCGGGAGAAGAGCGATAACATGTTTTCTGTCGAGAAAAGCCTTCAGTGCCGTTCTTTGTTCATCTTTCAATGAAGAAATACTCTCCAGTTCTGATATAACTGATGCTATTGCAGTATCTGTGCTAACCTCTTCAGGAGCCGCTATCGTTGTTTAGAACGAACATTCGCTTCTCTATGTCGCGTTACACATACCGAAACCATGCCTGTAGCTGCCAGGAGCTCCTCATAGGACGCTGAGTGGTCCGGACCTCTGTGGTTCGGACACAAATGTATTACTTAGTGTATGAGTACTAGTCTGACAAGATGGATTTTCGTTGTGATCTTGTTATATTGCGAGACTCCAGCTGCCTTTCAAGGTAAAAGCATCAGATCACTTGTTTTCCCAAGTCCTAACATTTAACCCCAAACTTTGACTACAAAACCTTGTCTCTTTTCTCCCATATTTTTGATATTTTGCATTTGTTTTCCAGTTTAGTTCCAAATTTAGCTCGATCATTACTCAACAGGATGCCACAAAATCTAAAAATACAACTTACACCCAGGTTGTGCAATTTAATAACGGATACCATCTTTTTTATGTGGCTGTCTTCGTGCTAAATCCTTGACAGATATACCAACAATCTGGAAGCATATTGAGCAAATTGACCAACACTGTAACCACACAAACCTTCATTTTCCCTCCCTGCCACACACACACACACATACACACACACACAAAAACTACACTGCAACACACACATGTACCACAGCCGGCTGTACCACCACACACATGTGACACACTCACACACATGTATGCACATCCCCACATACTCTTTCCTCCAGAGCAACGGGATAAGATTGACCAAGAGATACAGTATCTGAGCAGCAGCAGCAGCCGCAGCAGCGGCGGCGGCGGCGGCGGCAGTGAAGCCCTCTCCTTGTTTCCCTTGAGTGTTCTACATTTATTTTTCCTTTATATATTATTGAAGTTCAAATAATTAATTCAGGATATCAAATCAAGATGTAGGAAATCAATCAAGAGCCTTTTTCAATCTGCCTTTCATTACGCTGAACCCCCGGTCCTGGCTGAGCCTGTAGCGGAGCTGGCCTGGACTTCTATAAAGACAGACTGAAACACTTACGTGGCATCCCGTCCGCCGGAGAAGATGACTGCTTCGCCTCGCACGGCCATGCTGAAGTATTTAGGCCGCATCCGATTGGGTGGTAGGAATTATTTTTGTTTAGCGCTGATATAAAAATGAACCACATGGCAGGCTGCGATCTAATGGTCCAGTTTGGTAATGACTTATTGTACAGACTTTTTGTTTTTGAAGTGACATTTAGGACATCACTTGTTTGTAGTCTGCTGGATGGTTAAAGGGTGACAGAGGATACTTTTAGAGGGAATAACAAGATAACCTTCTGTCTTTGATTCCGCTCAAACTTTATTGTCTCAACAGAAGAACTTCTTTTCACAGCCACAAACGGAACAAAAGCAGTGCATGGAAACACATCCTCTTTGGATACACTCCAAGCAACCAAAAAAAAAAAAAAGGATCTGATGCATTTGTGCAAGATGAAGCAGTGTGTAGCCTGAGCAGAGATTAAGTAAGAACAGATGTTATTAGAAGAAACGATCCCCAGTCGCCAGACATGTATTATCGTTCCTCTTTATGCCCCGTCCTCTTCCCCCTGTCTGCTGTCACCGTCGACTTTATGGGAAACCCGCTCTGATCCCGCTCGGCCCTGTGAGAATCAATAACCCTGGTCAGATGACACCGAGCGGCTAGATTCATCTCATCCCCTTTTAGCCGGATACTTTAGCTTACATTTGGTGCAGCGATGACTCTCCCATCTCGAGGCAGACGCGATAATGTCGTGGTAAAAACGTCAGTCAAAGAGCAGTGAATGTGAGGGAGGAGGGTTGTGGACAAGTAGTGAGTTGTGTGCGTGTGTGTGTGTGTGTGTGTGTGTGTGGTTGTGCAGTGCTGCTGGGTGGAGTGGGGGGGGCAATTTATTGAAGGAAATGTATCTATATTCGCATAGAGCCACTGTGAAGCCGAGATCTCCATCGCGGTGATAATTCGCGGTTGTTAAAGTGACACAGTGTTGGTAGGCTGGTCGAGGCGAGGAATGTGGGGGCCAGACCTGACAATTAGAGCTCGGTATATCACACACACTCTCAAAGGAGGGATGGAAGAGAGAGGGCAGGAGAGGTCAGGACACACACACGCAAAAAGTACACACTCAGTTGAACACACACCCGGGCGCACGCGCACGGCGGCGGACATGCTGCAAATGCGAGCACACACAGCCAGCGTTGCAGTAAGAGGTCAGAACGTATCGTGCTGCACATGCACAAAGCAGATAACATATGGCTCTCATTTGCAAAAAAACAGAGGGAACAACAAAACACTTCTCAGGTAAGTGCATAATAGAAGTTAATTTAATTTCCCCTCGTTGCTCATTTCTAAGTCATGAGACAAAACGTGACTGATGGCGAAAAGACAAAAAAAAAAGCACGTTTGTGCATTGTGTATTTGCATCAGGCTCATCTGAATCATGTTTTACATCATTAACCAATCATTTCCTCTGACACTGCCTCACAGTAATATGATCTAATTGGACAACAGAGGGGCACTGTACAGCACATAATAAACAATTCAAGATTCCCATGCAGGTAAGAAAAAAAAATCTATTTCCATCTCCGATACACTCACAACACACTTAATACACTCGCTTTATTTTTTCCCATTGAGCCTTTCGGGTACATCATCAGACAACCCGGGGCCGAGGCGTAAAAACAAGAGTCGATACGCGTCTGCGATATGAAGGTGAATAATTGTTGTAATTAATGACCTGTGGGTATTAACTGGAGCCATCTGATGGGCCTCTGAGGCTAATTCCGCGACTGACTCTATCTGGTATCGGGAGCATCATTCACGCTCTCAAAACAGCATATTAAAAGATTCTGTTGTTGTTGCACAAACACTTTATGCCTAATATGTATCCGTGTGTGTGTGTGGCCTTGTGAATTCTCCGTAGGGGTGTGTGATGTTTTCCGCTCACGTCCGGACCCTTACTCCTCCGTGACACACACACAAACCTGTCCAAAGTGTCTGAACTTATTCCATGTAAAGATAGCTGCAGCCATTAGCTTCCTGTGACCTTTTACCACTCTTTCTCTGCCGTCACATTCACATTCCGCCTCGTCTCCGTGTGTGTGTGTGTTTGACTGCAAAAAAAGAAGGAAAAAAAAATGCTACGAATTCCCACAAGTCCATGCACCAAATGGTACCTGAAAAATAACCATAACCACTCGTATATATGTGTAGGTATCCGTGTGCAGCGAGTTAAATGTTGGTGTAGGTACATAACCACACACACACACACACACACACACATATGCAGGCATGTATTTGCAATGGCTTTCCCTTTTCTTTTATTTGCCGTAATTGGAAAATAATTCAGGCAACGTCAGGAAGAATCGATAAAGAATTAATGAAAGGAGAGGGGGAGTCATTAAAGGCAATAAAGAGGGAGAGGTTATGATGAAGATGGCATCATGGAGAGACACAGAGGAGACAGGCGCTGCTGCTGCTGCTGCTGCTGCATGTGTGTGTGTGTGTGTGTGTGAGGAAGAGGGAGTGTGTGGAGAGACGCGCTCCATGTCGCAGAATAGGTTGCAGTTGTTTCAGCGTTTCGCTGTAAAAAAACAACATTAAACATACGCAGATATTTTGTTTCTTAAATCTACAGCAAAAAAAGCTAAATTTAGCTCCTGCAGGGGAAAACATTCTGGTTCAAAGTTTGGTTTGACAGTAGCCAATTTATGTATTTTAAACATAATTTCAATAGCGCATCTATTAATTAAGATCATGTACGTATGACACATTTTTATCGTTATATCCTTTAATAAAAAGGCCGTCCTGTTCTACCATTCCAGCAGCCGGTGTCACAGTCAATCATTCAAAAGGGTAATTATATGACACCGCAACGCTAAAATACCTACGGTCCCTTAATAGGATCTGAGCCATCGAGATCCAACCTTAAGCTTCCATCCCGGGCCCCTACCACTCATCTGAGTGCCGTAAAGCTGCCAGAGGAAACAATACTGCCTCTCTCCTCACCGCCGAGGTTAATGGCAAATGGGGGCTATGGCTGCCGGTGATATTGTTGGATAAATGATTATTGATTAGGTAAAGGTTGAGCTAATCATTAGGCTTCATCCATTTTACGGACTCTCTCCGTGACCTTTCTGCCCGGCCCTCTTGGATCACCGGGATTTCTTCATACGATGATTTGATCGCCTCGCAGATGGGCACAGGGGAGGAGGAGAGAGGGAAAGATGGGGGAGAGGAAAAGCAGAGGCAGATTAGTGAAAGGGAGCTCTGGAGGAGCAACGGAGGAGGCGAGGATGTGAATGTGTGCTCATATGAGGCTGATACGGAAGATGAAGTCGCCCTTAAATACTCCACCTGTCCACCAAACGGGCAGCATTGTATTCTCTTTGCACACGTTATTTTGTAAATTACTTGTTTCATTTATAAATCACAGACCTCCCATTTGGGTTGATGCAGTGGGTCGTTTTGGACATTAGGGAGGTTTATCCTCTTCGACAATTTTACAGAAATATTTGCAAGTCTTTGAATTGCATCAACAGCTACATTGTAATGAGACAATATTGCTTTTCATTACCTATTTCCAATAATCCTGACTATATATGAATATATGTGTGCAGATGTGGTCCGGAAAGGAGCTGGCATCACGAACAAATCCTGCTGTATCGAGGTGAACATTCAAATATTTTCAGCGATTAGTTTCACACAAGTTATTTGAGTTCAACTCCGTTATATGTGGCAGAAAGATGAATACTTCATCATTTTATTACTACATAATATATGATCAATTGCTTATGAATGCCAAGACCACAATAAGCATTAGTTGAGAATAGGATTTTGGTGTTTACCTTCATGACCAGACATGGTACAGTTTTGTATGATGTAAAAAAAACACACCCAAAAAAAAAAGAAATGACATGAAACATTATATACTGTATGCAAATTAATAAATTGCATGCAACCCCTGAAATATGTAGTAAATATGATGATTGATAAGATGATGTTCTACAGTGCTTAATTTATTTATTAATTTATTGGAATTCAAACAATAAAGTATCCAAAACAATGTATTCTTGGTTGTAGCTCCTTGTAAATGCTAAATTTATCAGATTCATGTTGTACTGTATGCCACGTGCTTTCTAATCATGCATGTTTCGATGTACTGTATGTATTTGTTGCTTTCCTGACAGGTGATCTGCTTTGTTGTTTAAAAATTAAAATAAGAAAATAGGAAAAAAAAATTGTTTTTATTATTTTCTTATTAAGATTTGTTAAACCTAAATTATTTAATTAATCTGAGTGTCACTTGAATGTTTTTGCATCCCATACTACCTACAAATGTCTAAATATTGTTAAAAAAATGTATGTCGTAAAAATCTTAGGTCCAAAATGTTATATTTCACCATTCAAAAACCTACATTAGTTAAACTCTAATACACATATCTGTAAATCCAGGTCCAAATTCAAGTTCAAACACATGACTTAATGTGCCCCTGCAGCTTCTCAATAGCAGCGTTCTCCAGTTACAGTGTTTTATATTGAGCTGAGTGTGTGTATAGGCTAAGTATTAGATATACCCAATGCGAAACATCCGCTCTGAAACCTTGACATGGTGACAAGGAAATGCCTTGCTCCTAACAGCTCTATTTATTGAATTGTAGCGAATATTCCTGGCAGCGGGACTTTAACCAAACCCAGACTGGAGCTCACATCTGCACCCAATCAGCACCGGAGAAAACCCCTCTGTTCCTTCTCCGTTCCATTTATTCACAAAGTCCGGCACTGGGAAACAGAATGTTTATTTGAAGTAATGCTTTAGTCTGAACTACTGGATGGCGATGCGTTAGCATTTTCATTGCAACATGCCGAAACTGTTCGGGAGAATAATGAAGAACATGACTTTTTTTTCTCTCTCTCTCTCTTTTCACTGCAATAACTAGTTGATATGAATGTAAAACACATATACTGTATATTGCCACTTATTTTCCTCCAGTTTACATACAGTATGCCCATACTCAATATGACCTGAAGCTGCTCTAAAACTAAACCTTTATTTAAGAACTTCATCTTCATAAATCCGTGATTCACGGTGCATTTTTTGGTACCAAAAGTGGGAGCAGTTTTGACCACAACCTTTCTGCACACAAGGGAAAGGAAGTACAGCGCACAGTGCTGCATGTAAAATACAAATAACACACTGCATATCAAATATTCACTTTTTTATTGACTTTTTTTTCCCAATAATTTTACAAGACACAGTAAAATTGTATTCCTTTTTTTGCGCTTCACATTTAAGTTTTACTTTACAAGCTAACATGCTTCCCCTATGTCGCTGACAGACAGGCCTGATGTCCATGTTTGTAATGAGCACAGTCCTTTGCAAGCAGGACTTTTAACAGATGGGAACCATACATGGAGAGGCATACATTATACTGCAAACACAAACCCATGCACACATGTTTATAGATGCAGTACAGTACAATTATGCACATACAGAATATGCACCAAGGCATACACATACATAGTGACAAACACACACATGCATGCATCTTAAATACTCATTTGCACGTCCAGCATGCAGCTCTGCACACACGGCTGAAAATAATTACAGAGAGCTTATACAGCAAGTGTGGATGATTGAATAAACAACACACACCCACACACACACCCACCAAAAGTTCGTCTTTATTGCGTCTTTTGTCTTGCATGGTAGATGGACTCAAACATAAATGGAATTATAAGGTTCTATCTGTGGTCCTGGTTTTGAGATATTGAGGTTCAAAGTTTTCACTTTATTTTTTTAAGATTATTGTTTTGGCTTTTGCCTTTATTAGAGATAATGATAGTCATGAAAGGGGGAGAGAGAGGGGATGACATGCAGCAAAAGGCCACGGGTTGAATTCGAACCACTACGGTAAGGAATCAGCCTGTAGTACATGGGGCGCCTGCTTTACCAGTTGAGCTACCGGGGTGCTCCAGTTTTCACATCTTTGATGGCAAAAATGGCATGCAGTAAAGTTTTCTTTTATTGGCGTAAGATGTGTAACTGTCACAGCTGTAACAGCTAGTGGTGAAAATCAGCTTTTTGCCAAGATGAAACAAGACAAAAAAAAAGCCAGTTAGCAACAAGGTGTCAGTAGCCAACAATACTATTTGCACCCGACCCTGGCATACATTAGATACTGTATGTGTATAACTGTATGTATATTTTTCCTAAACCTAACAAAGTAGTTTTGTTGCCTAAACCTAACCAAACTGCGACTAAAAAATGAAAATAATAATTACAAAATTTGAAAATTATAAGTCAACTAAGTGAAAAATAGGCTTCTCACAAGACTCAAACCCCAGTTTCTGGGATTAAAGACCTGAATTCAACCCATTCATCCTCCATAACTTACTCTGTACATGCACTGTGTTGCTCTTTACTACTACTACTACTACCAGCTGTAAATAGACAAATAGCTGCCATGTGACTATTCTTACCCAGTTGCAAATAAAATAATAAAAAAAAGACTTGCAACTTAATTGGTATTTATATCATTGTCATTTATAATGTCTTTATTATAATCATCTATTTTGAGGTTTTCAAAACTTCTAATTTCATGGTATTTTTAGCTCCTTTAATGTCAATCACAGAGCAGTGAGGCAACACGGTGAAGAGGCAGGACTTAGATAGTATACTATATGAACGCTGATTGGCTTTGCATTTGGAACTTGCAGAATAAAATTATATAATGACTTTGCAGACTTTGTCAGAACCATTCATCGATAGAAGTAAAAGTAAACGTTCATAAAATGTTAACAACTTTTCAGAATAGAATCATGTGAATAACCGATGTCAGTCTGTCGATCCATCTCTTTGGTCCAGATTGAAATATCTCAACTACTGGATGGATTGACATTGGATTTTGTGCACATTTATGGTCCCCAGAGGATGAATACCTAGCACCACAATGAAGTTGACATAATCTTTCTTTTTATAGTGAAATGTCTGGACATGTATTAGATGGACTGCTGTGATTTTATTTTAATTTTACATAAAAAAATGCTTTAAAAGGAAAAAAATATGAGATATCTGTACCATATATTGATAGATCAGACGATGGATTCTACGACTTTGGTTATCCCCTTACTTTCCATCTAGTGCCACCAACAGGTCAACATTTTTTATGTAGCCTATCCAATTATGAATATACTGTAGTAAACTTTATACCAGCACCAGTTATCTCCGGGTACTTTACAGCAGCCCACTGCTGTTAAAGGCTTAGGATGGGTCAAATTGCATATATGTACCTGTATGTATACGACAATGTAATAAAGTTTAAGTATTCATATTTTTTATGTAAGCATTAAAATTGAGCATGTTAGCATACTTGCATTTCATACAGCCTTACAGAGCAGCTTATATGACAAAAGAAGTAGTTTTGTTGCCTAAACCTAAATTGTTTTACGTGCCGCCACCATATCATGCGCTGTTAAAGGATTGTGGTCATTTCACGTCTTTCTGTGAGATCACGTTGGTATTAAGATTCATTGTCCTCCTCTAAGCAGCAGAGCTGGCACCGTGCTGAAAGTACTTTGACACATATTGAGGCTTGCTGATGATTCCAAGACAAAGCGATGTGATCTCTTACTATATTGGTTTTATTTCTCTTCAGGCTATTTCGTAGGTGAAAGCCAATTCATCCGCACCTCTTGTCACACCGACCCTCTCTTTGCCAAAGAAAAGAAATCCTTAACATTCTGCTCACCATCTGAATATCGTCACTCTCTCCTTCCCTCGTCCTCTGTCCTATTTTCTTTCTCTCTGTCTCCCCCCCTCCTCCTTTCTTCACCTTCTTCTACCCCTGCCGTCTTTCATTTAAATATTTCATCCAGTTGTCTTGCGGCTTCTACGGCTTGCCAAGTGTCATCTAGATCCCAGGGCCCGACACTAAAATGGAGCACGGAAGTCATTTTTAGAGGCGTGTGTGTGTGTGTGTGTGTGTGTGTGTGTGTGTGTGTGAGAAAGAGAGAGAGAGAGAGACAGAAAGAGAAAAGGAAAAGGGGTGGGATGAGAAGGAGAAGCGGCTCGGCTGGGGTCTGAGACATCGGGTGGTGATAAGAAGTGAAAAGGTGGAGAAGACATGGGAGTGATAACTAATGTACTTCCTGTGTACTTCCTCTTCTCCCCTGTCAACCTCTCCCGCCGCCGACACCCCCCCCCCCTCTCCTTCAGCCTAAAAGATATAACTGATGTGTGATGCATTGTATGTGAGTGTGTGTGTGCGTGTGAATCTGACATGTGATGTAAAGCAGTCGGTCTGCGCGTGAATGCGAAGATGTACATGTATGTGATGGCTGATGTGGAGAGGAGTGTGTGTGTGTGTGTGAGACTAACTGATGGGTGATGTGAAAGCGGGTTAGTGAGGGATGACATGGACAGATGAGAGAACGAAGGGGGAAGATATGAGTGAAACTTCTACTTAGCAAAGAGTGATGTGTTCGCTCTGTTTAACAGATGAATGTGTTTCTTTGCACATGAAGTGTGTCGGTGCGTATGGTCTCTCATACCCGGGTAAGATTGTTGGTTCCGGTTGAGGTCAAAACGCACCGGATCATAACAAACAATCTTGCAAAAAATCTCCGCACCGACCTGCAAAACAAAAGAAGAAAGAAGAAGAAGAAGCAGAGAGAGAGCGAGAGAGAGATGAGATTGTGACCACGAATCTGAGTCGTCCTCGCCGTAACACCGACTCTTGTTGTAGTTTAGATCGTAGCTGTGAAAACACAACGACAAACACGGTTTGGCTTTTAACACATTTTCCCGTTGCGTTGTCAGGTAGCTCAGCACCCCCACCTGACATGCACCGCCACCCACTACAACACCATAAACCACGGTATAATACGTCGGGAGCGGTAGAATCACATCGACTGTACATCATTATTTGCTCCTTGCAGAGAGGATCGCCTCATCCCAAGTGTAAATGAAAGTCATGCTTCTGTCGCTACAGCGTAGGGATGAGCTCGCCGTGTTTTATAAATAGAGAAAAGATAGAGAGAAATAGAGCGATGGTAAAATGCGTAGCCGTGATGTCCACTTGGTCTCAGTTACTAATGCAGTACCTATTTATATCACTAAAAATAGTAGTGCAAAAAAGTGTGACAAAGCGCCAACCGTTGTCTTATGACACTTATACAGCTACACTAGAACAGTGTCGACAACGCCAATTATCAGACGTGATGTGTCGTGTTCACCAGTATTCACCGGGTCAAACTAACCCAGGACATTATTGGTGCCATTTTAAATCAGAACAAAAATGAAATTTATACCTACATACTCTTTTTTATATTAGTAGCAAATAGCAGCGGGGTATACGTAACATAATAGATTTTTTTTTTGCGTGTGCATTTTCTGGAACACAGATGCCAGTGCCTCGCCTCACTCCTCTACAAAGACCCCTCTCCTCTGGAGCTTTCTGGGTTTGGTGCCATCCAGATCACAAAAGCATAGTATGTCAACACATCCAGCATGTTGTAAAAGACCAGAGGAGGCCCCTGTAAGAGTTTTTTTCTTTGGCAGCTGTTGCAGGACAGCTTGGCAGCTTGTATAAACTGTCCACGCCTCTCTTTGTGCAGTTGTAATTCAGTATAATGTGCGGCTCACAGTGCTCCTGGTCACTGATCTCTCCATCTCGTATGACCACAATTCTTTTTTTTTTTTTACTACTATTGTCAGCAATTGTGTGGAAAGTAGGGTTGGGCAATATAGTCAAAATCCTCAAACATGATATAGGTGATTTCATATCTCGATACCGATATTCTATATATTACAATATAGCATGTTTCCTGGTATTTCAACCTGGTAATAGCCTTTTTTTTTTACAATATATGTCGTCATATTGCCCATCTCTATGGGAAGGTGTGTTACTAGGAGAAAATTGCTAGATTGAACTCAAGCCTCTCAAATTGCCCTGGTCAACTTCAGATGGAGGACATAAATGTGTTGGGGTTGTACAGCATGTGTAATTTTAGATATATATTGTATTGCATGTTTTTTTTTTATGAAAAATAAGACAGTGACATATTAGTTCTTTCACTATGCAAACAAGTTAAATTGGGTCATTTTGACCTGAACACCATAAACAAATTCCAAAACCCAAAACAGTTATATGTTTGGTTCCATTGAATGTCAAGACACCCTGAGTGCATCGGTGTTTTTTAATAATGTATTAGCCCAGTGGTTCCCAACCTAAAGGACCCATACGAGGTCTCATGCAATGAATATAAGGGGTCATGAGATGATTACTGAAATAGGAAATAAGAAAAACTAAAATGTTCTACACTATTTTTTCAGATTTTTCTTCTTGACCTTTGCGTATTTTCTTGTGAAATACCACATTTTTTTTTTTTTTATCTCTTAATGCTTCAAATCAAATGAAGCAATCTAATGAGGAAAAATCATTATTCAATTCAACTCAAAGGTGACGGAGATTTGCATGTCGACCTTGCTTCCTGTTAAGGGGTCACAAGCTAAATAGGCTGAGAGTCACTGTATAAGTCTATATTCATTAAAGGTCTTTAATCCTTAAACACTCATTTGAGTGCCTGGGATTTTTACGACCATCACCCTATCATGGATAAGGCATACTGTTTTTCCTTACTAATTTCCCTTTTCTTTAACTCTGTCATTTAGTTTTAAATCACAATTGCTTACAATCATTAATTTGGAAAACAGACTTTTTTTTGTAAAATGATAATCATTATAATGATATCATGATAAATTGAAGTTGAAGATTTACAGAATGTTTAAAAATGCATAAAGTAAATATTAAACTTCATTAAAATATGATTGGGTTAGAATAACAAAGTACAGAAAAAAATATTGAATACTTTGAGTCGATCTTTGGTTCCTCTGTCATTATCCTTTGACTTTTTACACAGAGGTCAATTAGAAAAATACACATTAAAACAAACAGTTATGGTCTGAAATGTACCAATAAAACAGCAATACAAGGAAAAGAGATCATCTGTAAAGTTAGATACAACAGAGACACATACATTCACCCTATGCAAACAGTATGATTCTATGTTTTTATGTTTTTCATCTTATAAGGCTCTTCTCATTTTCCTCACACACACACACACACAATAACTTACCCGTGTGTTTCTGTGTGTATGACGCTTCTGTTCCGCTTGCCAGGCTGCTCACTGACCCCCCACATGTGTGTTTGACCTTTCAACTCTGCGCTCCCCCCTCAGGAGAAAGGCCTCGCTCTCTGATGCACCTTTGTACACCCAAACACACACACACACACACACACACACACACACACACACACACACACACACACACACACACTCACACACTCACACACACTGATCCATCCTTTGAGTGTGTGGATTTAGCCATGCGGGGCCGACTCCGGTCAGGCTTGTGGTCATCCACAGTAACAGATAAAAGGATATATCACTTCCTCAATCCCTAATACCACCAGTGTGGGCTGCTGGACACACACACAGACACACACACACATATACACCAGGCACTGAGCTCCCGAGTCCCCCGCTTAGCACTTGATCCTCTCTCTGGGAGGTTGACACTTCAGAGGGAAAGCCTTCACAAACTCCTTTGGACTACACGCACGCACACACACACACACACACACATGCTCAGACCCTTCACGGAACATACATCCCTGTGAGAGTCCAAAACCTCGGAGGCCTGTTCATGGTGATCTGCTGGTCAGCATCTGCTTACTGTCGAGGACGCTGCTTCCTATTTCCCCGTCCATCAGTCATCACTTGCGCAGCTGCAAATCCACATTTCAGCATTTGAGGTGCAGGGGACACATCGAGAAAATGACGCCAGTAAAGCGTCCTCGGTGTCACTGTAAATATCCTAAAGATAGGACTGCTCGCTCTTTTCAGACGGGGGGAAAATCATTTGACCTTCCCCCCCGAGGTAGGGCAGATTGTCGGACAGTGAAGTGCTAATTCAGACAGGCGTGGAGCAGACGTGAATGTCAAGTCAGCTAGCGTCTTAGCGGGCCCTGAGGGCACCTGACCGCCAGTTTGTAAGGGAGACGCCGTGGCCGCTGCACCCTGGGGTGCCCGCATTTAACACAGTATCCTATCTATTGTTTGTGCAGAGGCGTGGACGAGCATATGGATGTTGGTTCAACGTGAGGTCAGGGTGAGTTTATGTTAGGAGAGGGGGTGTGTGGACAGAGGGGGGGGAAGCGTGCACACACTTAGACGTACACACAGTTCAAGTGCATGAATGCTTATTGCAACTGACAGATGTTTCTCTTGTGTATTTATTGTATGCAGGAAAGGGGGAATAATATTCCGTACTATAACTCCTTCTCAACCCAATTCACGAGAAATAGATAATATATGTAGAAATTGAATTTGTTAAATTTAGGTGTTTAAATTAAAGGAAAACTCAACATTAAATGTCTTAGTGAGGTATTGGGCCATCATAAGCCTCCAGAACAGCTTCAGTGCTCCATGTAATAGATTCTCCAAGTCTGTGGAACTCCACTGGAGGGATGAAGAACATTCTCCCAAAATATATTCCCTCATTTTTGATGATGCTGATGGAGAACACTTTGGTCAAAAAATCTCCCCGAGGTGACTACAAAGGCCATTGAACATAATGTCCTACTCATCAGAACATTCATCGAAGCAGTAGAAGCATCTGTATTTGTTGTTTTTCCCATTTTTAATGGTATCGGATGATTGAATGGGCGTTATCAGCGGTTATCACCTCCATTCTAATGCTTCAGATGGGCCAAACTGCACCTATCACGTTGTGAAAGTGAAAGTGAAACTTAAAATTTTAATTAAAAAAAACAACTTAAAATTTAAGCAATAATACTACTTGGTAAGGTTTAGGAAAAGATTGTGGTTTGGATTAAAATAAGTATGTAAGTTATGTAACAAAAGTACGTTAAAATAAGTCAACATAAGTTCTGTGGTTGTTTGATCCAACCATCCACCCCGACCTCCTCACTACACGGAATTTATCGATCTTTATACTACGTCACCTGACTTCCTCCTTTGCTCCCGTCATAATTACTATGGTCACTAGAGGTCGGCATCGTCTTCTTGTATTCGTATCAGTGATCAACCATGTGAATAGATGATAACAGCCTTCTGCACCTACTCGTAGGTTTCGCAGGCCCCTACCAACCCATATCTATGAGGTTGACAACTGCCACTTGATTTCATCCAAGTAAAACCCAGCTGTTCATCATATTTCCAACAATTCTGTCCACCTACTTTGGTTTGTTTTTGGCTTAATATTGAACAAGTCAACACATCTTTCAAGTCAGTCTTGATTTTTTCACTATGTAATCATGATGCCAATCTTTACCAAACCTTAAGTACTTTGAGTTGCTTAAAGAAGTATTAAACTATTGTCGGAAAAGCAAAGTAGGAGGAATATATTGACAGTGAACATTTTGCAGATACATGGGAAGACCTTGAAATTGCCTAAATTGATTTCAACATCCGTTAATACTAACCTTAAACCTTATCATAACGTGACTTATACTAATTCAATACTTCAACCTAAACCTCAAAAATATAGAAAAGACATCCGCCCACACTTCTCACACACACACACACATCTTGTTTCCTCACACTGAAACTGTTTTACATATGTATGCAGAATCAAACTTCCCTTGTCACATCAGGGCCTCTCAGCATCACCACTGTCACAGAGGACAAATGTGATTCTCTCTCTCTCTCTCTATAGCTCTTCCTCCACTTCACTTTCTCTGTATCACTCTACCACCATTAAATCCATCTGTCTCTCTTTCCATTTAGCAGGTATCTTAACACAGGGTAGCGGTAGGGTGGAAGTGGGTGGAGGAGGAGGAGGCTTTGGCGTAACAGCAGGGAGAATGTCGCAGTAAGATAAACACCGGGTGCAGCTGAAGTGGCTTTGGGCTCAGCTCGGGCTGACGTGACAAGAGTATCGGCCCGTGATTTGTATCCACTGAAGCTCTCAGTGTGGAGTGGCTCCCACGCACTCGCTATACATCGTGAAATATACAGCATTTGACTCCTGAGGGTTTCTGCAGCCTAGTGCTGTGTGTGTATATAGCCAGCAGCATCATAATATAATGGATCATATAGTGGGAAATAATACCAACTCTTGTACATTAAGAACTACAGAGAGCATGCCAAAGACTACCGAAGAGAGAGTTGAGACAACTTTTAGAACTTTTGCACATTGATTTAAATAATCTGATCATCCCTTAGTCATTTCTTATATCTTAAAGTCATGATAGACTTTTATTTAATGAAAAAAAAAATATACGTAGCATCAACACGATTATCACAATAAGTAAAGTAAAAACCTCTTGATTTCATAAGTTATTGGAAAACCCCAAAAGAAGTTTGATATATTTAGAGGTCCAGACCTGGATACCCAGAGGCAACATTACACTTCAATTTCCCGGCACAAATTTAAAGACCGTAGGACTCTCTGTCTGAGCACAGTTTTCTTTATCAATATAAATAGTTGTTATAATTTTAGTCTGCTCAGACTGGTTGTTCACATCATTGGCAGAGAAATTATCTCTTTTAATGTTTCACAATGAATATAGTCGTGATTAATTAATGTTTCAATACCACTTTTGAATGACTCACAAAAAGGTCCAGAACTATGAGCACACCATTGTGCCTTTCTAAAAGGATTGTGTTTTATCAAATTAGTAAAGCTCACTAAAAAAAGAGCCAAGTATGTCATAAAAGACGTCTATGTACTGAGGGTACGTAGAAGGTGAAGGATTTCATTTATTCTTCAGAGTTTTGTCATTATATGAATCATTAGCATTACCAACATTACCATTATTGTGTTATTTTACAGTGGCCTGATTCACTGCAAATTGCAATTAGTCTGAACCCCAGATTTGAACTTGTATCGGTCAGTCTACCTCATAAAGCACCCAGTATTAAAAAAAGTGGTATCAGCAAGTGTGTAATCGCCTCAGTGTCACGTCTCCTCCAGTATATGAAATATGGAAATTTGTCCTCCCCCAATATTTGTAATGACCAGACACGTCATCAGATCCCCAAAAGCTGAAAGAAAGCCATTTGTTCCTCTCAATATTCAGTGTTAAACTCACTCAAAAATGCACCGGCTGCCAGTCCTGCTTCAGGTTGGTGTCCTCTGTGCTCAGCTCAGGAGTGCATGCTAAAGTTTTTGGTAGTTCTGTATCCTCTGCTCGCCGTGCACAGATCTCTGATACACAACTTATATATATATATATTAATTGCTGGCACATCTTCACAATTAAAACACAGTGTGCTTGAATCGCACCATCACTGATGCACATGTTAGATATAAACCAGTGTGTTGCTGCTCTTGTTGAACACATCTGGACTGGTGTTATTCAGTGTAACAGGCAGTAAAAATGATCCAGGTTTCACTCTGTCTTTGAAAACTTGGTCTGTAGTTGATTTGTCACTAAACTGTGTTGCTGTAAACCGACTTGGTTATTGTCGTGTCGGGTGAGATAATCTGTTACTTCCAGATTGCGTCAGACTGTCTATGCAAGGAGCCAAGATGCCCTGCTGATGCTGGTGTGGCAGAATACCTCAGATGGTACTCCCCACTTGCCTCCCCCAAATATCTGATTGAAGATTTTGGTGTTGGGTATCAGTGTTGTAAAATGTAAACTTTTTGAATTGGATTGATTGGAATGGAGGATGTTGGGGACTAGGCCGGACTGGGGTGTCTTATTTTCTTTATATATGTTATTTACTTGAAGAGATGCAAACAGGTACACAATTAACTCGTGATACAATATACAGTATATGTATAAGAAGTGTGATTGATTTGGGTATAAGTGCCTGCACCCCCTTCCCCAAATCCCCACAGTCAAGTAGTCCAAAATGACGCAGTGCTGCCAAATTTAATATCAGACAAATTCAAAATGGACAGGCACCAGCTAAGCAATTGTGCTAAACAAAAACTAAAAAAGAAAACAATCACGGCACATAGCCACGATTCTAAATGTACCTGCAATTGCAAGCTTTTTTGTTCGGAAAAATACAAGAACAGAGACATTCGTTGGTGTCCCACCATGACCGGCAGGTACCGTAAAAGGCACTAGTAGTGAAGCTAACGCATGTTTATCAATGTCCTCCGCTCCGTTTCAGTACCGGACAGCACCACACCTAAACACGCAACCTCTACACGCAACAAACTGTGCTGTCCTTGGTTCTGAAAAAACAGCTAAGCGATAGTCTCACTGCGTATCTCGTCCAATCATTTTGTTGTTTTTGTTATTTTTCTATAGATACAATACAGCCCCCTCAGTTGTATTGTATATAAGACCCCCTGTGGCACCGGGCCTGGCCTGTACTTTAGCTATAAGTACATGTAAATATATGGTCTGTATACCCATAGTAAATTTGACTTTTGTACGTGCAAAGAGGGAGGAAGGGGGTTCTTCAAGTGGGTACATTTGGGTCTAGTTGGGGATACTGTTTTCAAGAATGGGAACCCACAAAATTTACTTTTTTTACTGAAAACAATTAGCTTAATCATTAAATTCATGCACATAAACATCTTAGCTATGTCTAAAGTGGAATTGATAGTTTAGGAATAAAAGCGAAACTTTAATAACGCACTGGTAATTTTTAGATAAAATGCTGTTACACTATCAATGTAATATCTCCAGATGGGAGTAGCACTACATGTGTTTTTTTCACTAATTTTAGTTAAATATGTTTTAAATCCAGAGATGCCAATAGGACTCCTTTACCTATTACACACCTTTGATTTTATTTTTGAAATACCTGTCGTCATTCCTTCACTGCATTCCCTTTTGCATCGTCCCATTTTCTCTTTTCATTTGCTTGTAATGAAGCTCTCTCTGTCTCTCTCTACTGTCTTTTTTTTTTCTTCCTGGAAGTGATTTGTGTGTCTAAACGAGGAGGGAGGGATGGTTGGGAGAGGCTCTACCATCCTCACGTTGAACATAATTAATAAAAGCAGCCCGTTCCAATTTAAGAGGCTGATTAATGCAACAGATACATCACAGCATGGAGTGGACCATCTCTCTATCTCTCTCCTTCTCTGGTCATGACAGCTTAGAGACAGAGCACGGCATTATTAGGTTATGGCAGAATATGCTAATAATAAATCTTTGGAGATAGAATTTTTTTGGGGGGTTTTCATAACCTTCGTCTTACAGTTGTAATTACAAATAACGACCACTAGTTTAGTTTTTAACCTTTATGCTGATGATACACCCATTTATTGCCATGCTGTACACCTTGTAAAAGCTAATGAAAGGAAATCAAATTAAACATATACTTAATATAGGACTTCCAGCCAAATAATCTAAAATTGTGTTCTGTTTTTTTTTGTTTTGTTTTTTTAAGTTAACAACTTTCATTCAGGCCAAATATTCAGCAAAATAAAAACTTCCAGGATTTACTCACGGTACATGTGATGACTTTATTTATCAAAATGATGCTTTTCACCATCACTGTAATGCCAGGAACTAAGGTAAGACTTTGGATGAACCAATGATTATAATGAAATGTTACAAATGATATGTCACCTTGAGTGGAATTATCTTTCAAATAATGTGGGTAAACCTGAACCTAATTAGTTTTGTTTCCTAAACATAACCAAGAAGGTTTGTTGAGTTTTTATCTTGTTTCAATTCATAATGTTAACCACGTGTTTAAAACTGTGACTGTTTCCCTCAATACACAATTAAGAATGCTGTCAAGTTGTATGGGAATGTCATTTTTAGGAGACTGGGTCGTTAAATGATAAGGCTTGTCTGTATTGTCTTTCCCATGAAATAACCAAAACCAACAACTGAACTGGTCCTCCTAATAAGTATTCCCTGTATAGCCAAAGCTTGATTTAGGTTCTTCCTCTGTGCCACAGAGATGGTAGAACAGTTATTAGAAGGGGTAGAAAAGTATTCAGATGCTTTGTTGATTTTGGTCTTTTCACGGGTTAAAGCCAGCTTTAACCTTCAATCTTGACTAATATTTTTACTTTCTTTGTGATGTCTGATCAAGTGAATTTCATGTAATTTATTTTATTAAATTTGAGCTATGCATTTGGATGTACTTACACACTTTAAAAAAAACATTTTTACTCTTCACTTGTGGGGCAACTCCTACAAAATTACGTTCCCACACAACTCAACTGCATTCTCAATTATTTTAAGGGAAAACATATTTTCTCACAGATTACAGTCATAGTTTTAAACACTGTCATGACATTGTTCTGACGGCTCATTATTCCAAAACCCCAATAGTCTGACAAATGTCCCATGGGACCAAAAGCCCATTTGTCCGACAGCCCATTATCCCGAAAAACCTGTTAACCCGAAAGCAACGCCCATTGTTCCGAAGGCCCGTTGCTCTGAAAATACACACTCAGACCAGGCTGCATGGGCCAGTGTTGTTTATATGCACCATCTGTTTGTCCTCCCTTTGAGTCACGATGCCGTCTTAGGACAGTTTCTATCTGTCTTTTAGTGTGTTGTCCTGCCTGTCTGTGTCTGCTTGTCTGTCTGTGTTCCTGGTCCCCATCCCTGCACTCAATCTGGTCTGCTTGCTTTCCATGATCCACACCTGCTCCGCCTCAGCAATCAAAGCTCACCTGGTCGTCATCAGCTCTTCACCAAACGGTACATCGTCACTGCTCTGATCTTCAGTCTCTGTAGGATCGTTTCTCTGTACAGCAGTTTGTTGCATCAGGGAAATCTAGCCTTTGATTTTGTCATTCTGCCCGTCAGTTTGCTAGTTACCTGTTTGCCTGAATCAAGTCTAAACCTCTGTCTCTGTCTGCTCAGTTCGACCAGCCAGCCAGCCAGCCAGCCACGCCAAACCTCAAGCCCGCCAGCAGCTCACAATCCTGGACCTTCTCTTCTGCCATCAGCCCCTCTCTGGATTATCTCCCACCCTCACCATCACCACTCCTGTTCACTGATGAATACTGTTTATTTCCTGCCAAGACTGAGTCTGCATTCCCCTGCATAAATGTGACACTTTGTGTTCTTTCATTCATGATGCTACTTTTATTTAGATAGTTCTCAGTTTACTACACATTTAAAAGCCAAAATAGGCACGAATAGAAGAGCTATTAGTATAACTAATATTTAAACTACTTGTATTGCCGTAACAACCGATGTTACTGCACTGCAGATAATAAGAGGAAAAATACGTAATCTATAAGAAATGAACAGTGTTATGTTTCTCGGTAGAGCCGTGCATTCTGCGACTGTGTAAAAAATAGTGATCCTTGTATTCTTGTAACATAGTGCTTCAAATAAATTAGATAAAGAAAAACAGGTAACCGGTTTTGTTTGTTATTTAATGAGGAACTCCCTGGGGGTCTCCATGGAGCCCTGGTGGTCCCTGAACCTGACTTTGAGAAACCACTATTTTCAAGCAGTGTAACCAATGAAGTACAGTAATGGAGTGTAGTGGCCTGAAGTGTAGCTATGAAGTCTTCCCTAATGACTCTAGCACATGTGTGTCTGGCTTTCAGCCCTCTCATTAACGTCACTGGACACTGTATACTCTGTGGCTGTGTGTGTGTGTGTGTGTGTGTGTGTGTGTGTGTGTGTGTGTGTCTGTGTGACGCTGCTGTTTGCCAATTTAGAAAGGCTTAGAGTGCTACGGTGATCTCATCTCCTCTTAAGTTTGCTCACCCTGTGGCTGTGTGTGTGTGTGTGTGTGTGTGTGTGTGTGTGTGTGTGTGTGTGTGTTTATGTGAACACACACCTACACAACTACATGTAGAAGACTTCATGCACAGGTGAGGGATGTCTTTCATTCTCCAGCAACTGGAAGGATGGAATATGTGTCACCTCATTTTATACAAGATAGCTTCCCTTTTCCTCATTTTTCACTAAGGAGTAAATGTTCAGTAAATGTTTCTATTTCATTTTTTTTTTTGTTTCAGTTACAGATGTTGCAGCTCTGGTTTATGAATAAGCGAGACCTGTGTGTGTGTGTGTGTGTGTGTGTGTGTGGTAAACAGGGTGGTTTGCTCTGTGGAAGAAGGAATTTCCCCCAGCAGTCCCCATCAGTAATAGTGCCTGTAATGAGCTGCAGCTGTCAGCGTGGTTTCGGCACACACACAAGCGCGCAAAACACACACATGTACACAGTGAGGAGGAAGCAGTGACTCACTCAGCAGCGCGCCGTCACACTGTACGCTGATAAACAGTGTAACTCATCAGACTTGCATCAGACACGAGAGACGCAAACATTTTCCGAAGAAATACCTTCTAAATATATCTGAGCCTGTGAATCTACTTTACGACTGTTGTAGAACTAAAAACGCACCGTTTGTGCTTCTCACTTAAAGATGCAGCGAAATGAAGAATACTAATCCTGCCTGTTCTGCTATGTCTTGTGTGTAAAATATGTTATTTTGTCACTTCCGTCCCATTATTGCATTCAGGGACGTATATCAATTCATCCAATCAAGTTGCATGATGAGACGACCCTTGGCCTCGTTAGATAGTTATAGAAGCCAGAGGAGCGACATCATGGGTCGTAGTGCGTGGATATTAGCGACAATATGCATGGCTGCAGTCTAATTTCTCCCTCGTCTTCCAATGCGGATGAAGGAAGCTAAAGGTACTGTCATTGTCATTCCACTGCATCTTTAACCCTTGTGTTCAGATTGGGGTCCTGGAAAAGCAAAAAAAAGCTCAGAAAACATACGTAACATTATTTTATCAGCTAGATGACATTTGCTAATATCATAATAATTGCTTATAAACATGATTTTGAATTGGGTCTTGTCATGTATTGATTCATGTACATAGACACACAATTTGGGTCAAAAAACACAAGACTTTCACCCAGGAGACCGGTGTTCGTTTTACCCCTGTGAAACCACTAGTCCAAGTTGATTTATTTGTCGTGTAACTTCTGTACTTAAGTTACGCCACTTCCGGTGTTATTTTAACCCAAACCACGATCTTTTCCTAAACCTAACTAAGTAGTTTTGTTGCCTAAGCCTAAACAAGTCGATCAATTCTAAACCTAACTAAGTGGTTTTATTTTGGAAAGACTGGAGCGGAAGTTGACACTTGTGTCACGTGTTGCTGGACATTTGTAGGAAAACGCACTAAAAATACAAGTTGTGTTGAGGATCACAAAAAAAAGATAAATAGATTACATTTTGTGACTATTTCACAAACTGCAGTGAGGCTGTGTTGCTACTCCTCAAAAATTAGGGATGCACCAATCCGACTTTTTAAGTCCCGATACCAATACCTGGGCTAAAAACCAAGTACCAATCCGATATGTTTACTTAATAAGCTGTATGCCTCACTGTGTGGAAGTCACTGGGATCATTCTTTTATGTGTGGGACAACATCAGACTTGACTTAAACACTGCTTTCCTAACCGTGTACCTCCAAACAGCTGACATGTTTGTTGTTAGCTCCCTCAGCTATGCGGTCTACCAGTGTGCTGCTGACGCATGACGTAACACGCACACGTTATCAGACGTAAACATTGAAGAGAGTCAGGATCGGCCTGATATCGGTATCGGATCGGTACATCCATATCCAAAATCCCAAATAATGCATGCGTAACTCATGTAACACATACACCTTTTCCTTTTTTAGTGTGATAACAATGCATCATGGTCATTCCACTTTGCAACCTTCATCAAATGTGCAAGTGTCAAAAGGAAGCGTTACTACTATCATGTTCTGCATATTGTGTTTAAACAAGGTCAGAAGATAATAAAAAACATATTTGAAAAAAACAAAACTAGGACTGTTAAAGTTAATGCGATAACGTGTGAACGCAAATTTGTTTTAATGCCATAATTTTTTTTAAAACATTAACACAGTTTTAAATATTTAGAACCTTAGCTAACCATGTCATGCTACTTTGTCGCGAAGGAGGTTAAATAACGCTCCGAACTTACGCTAAATTTTGCCGAGGAAAAATTCCCATTGCCATTTTCAAAGGGGTCCCTTGACCTCTGACCTTAAAATATGTGAATGAAAAAGGGTTCTATGGGTACCCACGAGTCTCCCCTTTACAGACATGCCCACTTTATGATAATCACATCCAGTTTGGGGCAAGTCATAGTCAAGTCAGCACACTGACACACTGACAGCTGTTGTTGTCTGTTGGGCTGCAGTTTGCCATGTTATGATTTGAGCATATTTTTATGCTGAATGCAGTACTTGACAAATCTCGCTTTAAGGTGCATTTTGAACATCTAAACAATTTTTATTAATTAGTTATTAATCACAATAAACTACGGACAAACATGCAGTTAATTGCTGTTAAATATTGTAATCGATTGACAGCCCTAAAAAACTGTTTCACTTTGAAATGATTATTATTTTTCCATGTACAGCAGTGGAGACTGTGGGATCCAAACAACGAGGGGCCATTTGCAATAAAACACAACAGTAACATTTGACTTTGCTTCCACACATCTTAATGACATTTTAGTTTGCAATGATGTTCACCAGGTTTTAATGGAATTAAAACAATAATCCCGGCATTACTGGGTGCTTTGATTTCATTATTATGACTACAGTTGAGGCCAATCATGGACAATCACGTCTTTTTCTTTATATTATCAAGTTTGTTTGTTGAATCATTTCTGTTTTTATCACATTTTAACCAGATTATTAGCAGAGGTGCCACTTTAAAATAGCATATAAACTAATAGAAATGTGGTCTTATTGGTAATAATTACACAGTTATGCTAATGAAGCATCAGTCAAGACTAGTGACCCTCCTCACAAGTTTGTTGTCGCTGACCCACCGGGCCTCCCAACAAGTTATTCTGCTAATTTGGCTTTTTCCACTTAAAAAACAAAAATCACAACCCACGCAATATAGAGAAAAAATAATTAAAGCACCTCACACCAGCCCAGCTGAGCCGCGGCGTTGTGTTTTGACTGGCCTGGCCCTCGGTGACCTCTGCCAATTTTTTTTTTCTTTATCTCATTTCACTCTAACTTTGTAGATCAGACTTTAATTTTGAGGCGCGGACTACAGGACAGTGATGAATAGGCTACATCAAGGAGGGCTTAAATTACCCCTCTCCCTGGTGGCAACACTGACCGCAAGGAGAAGTGTGTGTGCATGCATGTGTGTGTGCGTGTGTATGTGTGTGTGTGTGTGTGGTGACCTAGTAACAGCAGACAGAGAAAGAAAGAGGGCTGGTCAGCACTTGCCCTCTCAACCCTGCTAGCTCCGCAGCACACCCAACTAGGTAGGAGGGGGGGTGGGGGGAAGACACTGGGGAGAGACAGAGAGACAGAGAGAGAGAAAGAGAGCATCCACTCAATCTTTTTCAGCCACTCATGTCGATGCGTTGTCTTGTTTTTGGTGGGACTTTGTGTAACTTTTAAGGTTATTTGAGGAGAGTCCAACCCTGGCCTCCTTTTCTTTCTTTCTCTCTCTCTCCATGCAAATAGGTTTTAGTGAACACACCAGCTGAGAGTTTTTTGGAGAAGGCCCATTTAGATATCGACGAAACCTTAACACCACATAATAAAACAGTCTGTCTCAAATTGAGGTGGGAAAGGCAGGAGGGTTTGGCCAACAGCCACGGGCACGGCCTGAGGCTGAGAGGAAGAAAATCAAAAACAGGGTGATAAAAAGCAGATTTCTGGGAGGGGAAAAAAAACAACAACTTATAAAACTAATGTAGGAGTTTAGAGGATGCTTGTGGACTTCTCCCTTCAGCCTGCCCACTTTAATAGAAACAGAGATGGTTTCTTTTTTGTCGTCTCCCCATTAACAATCTGCTTTGTGAAAGAGAAACGTATTTCTAGAAAATGTGTTTTTCCTCACAAAGTGTTTTTTGGGGGAATCGTTTTTTAGACTCAATATTTTTTTTTTTTTTTTAATTTGTGTGTACTTATGATCCTCAATTTATTTGGCTAGATATAAACTGAAGACAAACTGTTGCAATTGTTCTTTACGCTGATGTAATTGATTTAAATATGGTCATTGTATCACGTTTTTCTAGTATAACAGCTGAGGGCTGATGGGGGGTCTGGGTGGGAGATGGTGAGCAAGCTGTCTGTATCTGTGTATTTGCAGTGTATGTTTGGTATGTATTGCTTTTTTGTCTGTATGTGTTTTTGTATTAGTGTCTATAGGACCCCCTCGGAAATGAGATGCTACAGTACATCTCAAGGGGCTATCCTATCCTTTCAATAAATTCAATACATTTCAATATATTCAATATATATCATAGGAAATGATTTGTTAAGAACAACATTATTCAAGTAAGCTTCCATTGAAACTGTGCATTATATGTATCTATTATTGTCACACTTTTGTGTCATGTTGAGAACAGATAAAAGGATTCAGGAGCTGTTCTATAGTTTAGTATACTATTTTTTTATTATTATATTTCTCCTACGTTTTTTCCCAAGCTGCTCTGCGGACTGTCCCCCACCACCACCACCACCCCCTGGCTCTTTATCCAGTCTACTAGAAACCAGTGTGCCGTGAAGCCGGTGCGCCAACGTGATCACCGTAGAAGAAGAAGAAGGAGAGAAAAAGGAGGAGAAGAAAAAAAAAACGAGTAAATCTCGGATGGTGCGGAGTGGTGGGGCTCAGAGATAAATCACAGTAGTTGTGCTCTAAACCTCCCTCTGTTTCTACTGAACCGACCGCATCTATTTGAGGAGGAGGTGGGGGGGATATTCACTAAACTAATCTGGACTGTGACAAAGTCCCTGCAGCTAATAGAATATGGCATATGGAACTTTTTTAAAAGTCGCATTTTTACTGGTTATATTTCTGGGAAAGAACGTGCACGAATGAAAACCCTAACAAAAATGTGTTTTTCTCATGATAATCACATGTGATAAATGATGTGTTGGAGCTCACCAAAATACCATCTTAAAAAAAAAACGTATTGAATTATTGTGCGTCTGCGCGCGTATTACGTCCGCGCTTGGATGCGACTGACTCCAATCAATTTCGGCTTCATCTCTCGGCTGCTCAGTGTATTAGATAACAGCAATAATAAATAAAACGTCAGGATCGAATTTGGACTCACCCCAGTCCAGTGTGAGAAAGTGCCCAAAGTCGTGCCATGCCGTGCGTCCGTGGAGAGGCTTTTTGGAGATCCGACTCGTGCGTAAAAGGCAGCAGTGGCAGAAGGCACGAGGCGAGGTCCTTCACCACACACACACACACACACTAACACACACACACATACACCACACACACTACCACCCTAGATACTGAAGGAACACCAGCATAAATTACTGACCTTTATGCGTAAAACAGAGGTTTCACACACACATACACACACACACACACACACACACACACACACACTAGATGGCAATGGCTTCGGGGTCTGGAAGTGTGTGCGTGTGCGTGTGCTCATACTGGTGGCCCCTTTATAAGCTCTGTTTCTCTCTTTAACTGTTGGTGGAATCGATATTATAATTGTTGATGATTAACTTCATCACTTGTGAATTCATTTTCCCTGCGTCCTTTAAATAAAGTAATTGGCTCAAACACTAAAATGCGAGTCATCCAAGAGGTTATGCCTTTATAGAGTCTGTGAACTCTTATCACCGCAGATTTATTTTTCTATATGATGCATTTTGTTTTTGTTTTTTAAATGGAAGAAGTAAATCTGTTCAATTGAACTCGAATGTCACAGTTGCGGTTAAACAAAGGCGGGAGAGTTCAATGAAACTAGTTTAAATGTCAGTGAGGACATGAAAACGCACTTGGCACCATGTACTGTGATATTTATCCTATAATATAATAATATCCTACAGTATAAGAGGCCCACTATAACAAGCAGGAACAATATCAGATTTTTTTTAATATTTTAGTAATTCTGTAGTTTTCTTGCGTGCTACAAGAAGGACACTAATTAAATTGTTGTGATTTGCTCATGTAATTTTTTTTAATTGTATTTTAAATAAAACAGGATGGGAGTAAACGCACCTCTGCGTCGTGCGTAAAACCACCTTTGCGCCAAAATCATAACGTTTTGTTCTCTTTCACAATAATCTAAAAAGTAAAAGAAAAAAAAAATTCCCATGCATGAGAGAGTGAATCAGTGCGGTTGCCAGGTTGGACAGTAAACTGCGTAATCTGACCCACAATTACACCACATGTCTCCTAATCTACAGATTTGGACTTCAGACATTTCCATACATCCACGAGTTCCGGTAATATCAGCACTTAGCAGCTGGAGCTGTTATGAAACACGTATTTACTTTTTGTTAGCACAATGCAGCTCTCAAAACGTCGCTTTAACAACATTTAAGTGTTTTGGAAAGTTTCATGCAAACGTTTTAATATTGTTGATGGATGATCAGTGTTTGCTCCCCATCTCTCTCTCCCTCTTTCTCTCTCTCTCTCACACACACACACACACAGACTGCAGGTCATTACATCTTATATATATACAAACTGCCTTTATCTCAAACAGAATAATTAGTAAAGTTTAAAAGAATATTCTTACTTTGTTTGAGTTTCGTAGGAACAATATTTTTTTAAAATGCAAGAGTACAATATACTTGGTGAAATTATCAAATAGCCATGTAAATAAAGCACACTAATGTAACTATATAGCGTCGACAAAAAGTCCTCTCTGGCTTTGTATTATCCGGTAACTCTCAGCTGATGTTCACGCTGTTGTTTTCACGAGTCCTACTTGTGCACGAGTCTCTCAACAGTAAACTTTAGCGTCGTGATTTTATTTCACACATCGATGGTTTAAAGGAAGACAACTCCTAAACATGCGCAGCTACCACCGTCTGATATTTACATTTTTTTTTAATAAAACATTTGCAAAAAAAGCGCGCATATTGAATAAAAACCTTACAAACACATCTGGCACACAAACATCTGTTAAGTTGTTTTCTTTCCTACCAGTTCACCGGCAGACTACCAGGTCCATCGGAGTCTGTATAAACACTTTAGATTGCAGGATTAGACGATTTTAAAGAGGAGAACGAATACACTTTTGATAATAGGCTGCATTTGAGATCATGTGTTTGGCAACTGTATAAATCGAAGCCTCTCTCTCTTTCTCTCTCTCTTCCTCTCTCTGTCTCTCTCTCTCAGGTAGGCGTAGTGGGTCATGTCTGTATGTCTACATCCCCATTAGTGCACAACACTTCAGTCAAGATTTATCAAATGACACTATAGAGTTGCATCTTCAAAAAGAGATAAAGATAACATAATGTGTCCCCATGTGTGCTGCACGAAAAAAAATAAAAAAATAAAAACATAGTAGGAAATTATATTTCACTAAACTTGTTAGGAAATTTAAAAAAAAATCAGTTTGGGTTACTTTTGACATAATTTAGACTTATTAAATGATAAATATCTTAGACCCACTTTTTGTTCTACCTGATGAAGAAGTTAGGAAGCGATCTCGTCAATTTCATTAAATTAAAAAGATCAAAAATGTTGAGATTTGCTGCTGACCAAATTTGCATTCGCTGGATTGATGATCTTGTATTTTCTCGATTAATCTATTAGTTGTTTGGTCTATCGTCCTCAAATGTCTTGTTTGGTCCACAACTCAAAGATATTCAGTTTACTGTCATAGAGGAGTAAAGAAACTAGAAGATATTAGTATTTAAGAAGCTGGAATTAGAGAATTTAGACTTTTTTTTAACTTAAAAAATTACTCAAACCGATTAATCGATTATCGAAATAGTTGGCAATTAATTTAATAGTTGACAACTTATTGATTAATCATTACAGTTCTAGAAGTAGGCACCTCAGCAGGTAAATATCCCGGTTAATAAGTACACATGTTTCATGTGCTTTTGTCTCAAAAACATAATTATATTGCAAGCAAATTTAAGTTTTTTTCATCAGAGCGCAAAATCATCAAAAAGCTGGAATATTTAAAAAAACGTTTTATTCTCAGAAAGTAAAAGTATTTCTTAAAATTCAGCTACAAGTTGTTGTTTTTCTTTAGTTCTTGTAGATATTTAGGAAGAAGAATAAAATGGTTGTGCCGCAAAAGGTAAAAAAAAAAAAAAATAACTCGGACTCTTATTTATTTGGGAGAGAAAATGTCAGAGAGAAAACGCAGCGCGCTCAGCTGACGCGCTTTTAAGAAAGTGTGCTGTGTCAATCAGACGCGTTGTGTGTGCTCGCTGCGTGTGTGTGTGAGTGACTGTTATGTTTGAGCAGTACACACACTGTGTGGGGGTGGGAGGGGGGATTGTAGTATCGCAAGGAATGTGTGTGTGTGTCTGTGTGTGTGTGTGTGACACTGATGGATGCGCCAATGGAAAGACGGACAGATGCTTGGGCGGATCTAACGGCATGCAGTGGTGGAGCGGCGCACACAGTCAGCGGCGAGATTATAGGACGAAAACATCCTCGGATCGGCGGAGAGTCACCAAATAATAATCACCAATCCTTCCACCGAGGAGCCCGGTGAGGTGAGCGGAGAAAGGAAACGGACAGAGAGACTCCACCGGTTCATCTACCCGAGGAGATCTGATTCCCTCCGCGGATCCGACGAAGGAAAGCTGTTTCTTCTTGCTATTGATGAGCGCGAGAGACGAGGCGGCAGCGGCGGTTGCACATCTGGCGCTGAGAGAAGACAGGAGGTGAGAGAAAGAGACAGCCTTCTGGCAAACTCACCCCTTTTTTATTGCTCTCCTCTTGTTCTTCAAGAATCCTCCTTTTGTTTTCACCAACAGTGAAGCATCACCGCCCTGAGGACAAATACAGGAGAATATTTTTTTTCATCCACTTCACAGAATCCAAAAAAAACTTTTATTCCTCACTGTAAGGTGCAAGAGGAAAAAAAAAAAAAGGATCTCCAGAAAATATTTGAATAACCTGCATCTCAACTAAAGGATTTTTAACCTTACCTGTGAAGAAAAACTACTTTTAACCCTTATATATTGAGGGTGCTTTTTTTTTTTTGCGCCTCTCCGGTCACTTGAGTGCGCAAAAGGAAGGAGAGCCGAGCGCAGTGTTGGTGTTGGGGGGAAACACGTCTGATTCGCTGCGTGGCTGATTTAAATAGCTCCTATCAGGCCACGTAAAGAAAGGAAGAAAAAAAAAAAAAAACGGGAGAAAAAAGTACCATCGGTGGCCAATAAAGTGTTTGGCAGAAGGCGCTAGAGCTCGGCTGATCCTGATCCGTGCGCTCCAGCCAGCAGCCAGCAGCAGCCAGCCTGCATGGGAGCAGCCTCCTCCTCCTCCTCCTCCTCCTCCTCCTCATGTACATTATTACAACAAGGGAGACCCAATCAAGCACGTATCTCATCGATTCACACGCGAGAGGAGTTGCACTAACGCGCGCTCGCACACGCACGCGCACACACTGACTGTGTGACTTGCCCCTCGGAGGATTTTTTTGCAAAAAAGGCGCTTCTCTCGGACAAAATATCGTAGGGCAACGAGCGTGTGGGTGACCAGTCCTGGTCGTCACCTCCTCCTCCTCCTCCTCTTCCTCCTCCTCTTCTTCTCTGTCGCTCCTGAGAATAACAAAACTGAAAAAAGCTGCATGTGGCTTTTTTTTCTTCTTCTTCTTCTTCTTCTTCCTCACCACCACCACCCAACAGGACTTGCCCAGAGAGAGCCGAATGGATTTTTTTTATGAGATGGTTTCATGCACCTCAGTCCACCTCTTCTTGGCTTTGAACTGCGCGTGATTATTAGAATAAAAAAAAAAACAACACCTCATGGAGGATCAGCCCGCAAAGTAAGTATGCGTTTCCGTTCCGATCACCACACTGTCAGCCTGCTGCGTGTGCGTGTGTGTGTGTGTGTGTGAATGATACTGTATATTATGTGGTTTCGTTAAATAATATAGGCTACCATGTGTTTTGCTATAGCTCGCTTCCACATCCATCTGCAGTATATATGACTGACATTACGCACATTTCAACCCCAAAAAAGGCTTCTGATTAGCCCCGATCCGTTTGGAATAAACGGGGCTAGAATGACTGACAGAAAGAGAGAGAGAGAGAGAGAGAGGTGGAAGAGAGAGAGAGAGAGACAGAGAGAGAGCTACGTGACGCCTATCATTGGCGGAGAGGTTGAACCGTAGAGGAGTCGCAGGGCTTCAGTTGTGTCAGCTCTTGATGTGTTTGTCTCCTTGTTTGCGCACTTTTGACTGACGCGATCATTTTGGTTTTTATCCCCCTTTTCAAGCTCGCCTGTTGCAGCCAACGACGCCAAGTAAAAAAAAAGAGGATCACACGGGAGAACACAAGCAAGGCGCCTTTTTAAAAGAAAAAAACCCTCTTGTTTTTTCTATCGCGTCCATCCGAGCCGGAGGAGCGACGGACGGACGGAGAGAGAGAGAGAGAGCAGCCGCACCAGGAGGAACCACGCTCCTGATTTTCTCCTCCTTTTTTCTGTGATCTTCGCATCTACTGGCATCTGATTTTTTTATTTTTGTGTTCGAGAAACTGCCTCCCCTCCTTTTACACACACACCCATCTATGTGGGAGCCCTGAGAGCGACACCCAGGGGGGGTGGAAACTGAGTCTCAAAGCTCCGCGGATCCCCCAGGCAGCAGTCGAGTCAGCGGGGCCACAGAACAACTCCCTGCCGGCCACCCGGAGCCGACATGCCGCGGAGGAAGCAGGAGGCGCCTCGGCGCGCCGCAGGTACGGACTGGCTTCAGCTTGAACGCAATTCACCTCTCTCTCCTTCTTTCTCTCTCTCTCTCTCTCTCTCTCTCTATTTTGCCTCCCCCTCTCCTCCTCCTCCCTCATTCAGTTACTTTTCATTATTATTTCCTCTCATCCTCTTTTTGTGTTGCTGTAAACTAACAAGGGAAACATCTAGCACTCTGGATCTACTTTTCACAGCTCCAGTATACTCTCAGCACAACTTTTGCTTTCACATACTAGACTTTTTTTAATTTCTGTCATAATTCCTCCTAATCTGTTGATGTCCAATATCAACTACAACACATTATCAGTATTTTCCTTTAAATACCAAAGATCCTTAACTCCACATTTTTCTTATTTTTTCTTTAAATGCAATTGGTAAACAATGTTGTTCCTTTTGTGGTGAAAGGCGTTAAATAGTGGATCAATGGAAAAAAAACAACTCTAATCTTTGAGTCACTTTTCAAGCCACTTAAATGCAAAGTATTCTCTGCTCGTCTCTGTTGTGTATCACGGTTGTGTTTTGAACTGCTGGTATCCGAGGCTTTGGAAAACCGTGAATTTCCTGTCGTTTTATACACAAAATGATTAGTTACGGATGAATCAAAACTGCACATAGTTGTCTGTAGATTATTGATATTTTTCATGTACAGAGAAAGAGGGTTAGGATGTTTTACAGGTGTGACCCCGGTATAGTTAGAGCGATCATCTTACTGCCTCTCAAAAAAGGTCAGAGGTCAGCCTCGGTGTACCGGAGCGTCAGTGTGAGAGGGCTCAATGTGAAAAGCCTTTTTCCCCCATTCTTCATTTTCCCCTACTTCGCCCTCAGAGAACTCGATCTTTCCTATAGGTCTGCCTCTTTTTACTCCTTCACGGCGCCTCCTTCTCCTCGTAGATATTGACTGTGGGATCACGGATGTATACCGGAGAGGCTCGGTGGAGCCCTATAGGGTCAGCTGACTGTCACAGAGGCCTTTAACACTAAAACATCCCGATACATTACGGAAAGTGAACTCTTGTAGTTTGTCTTATATGATCAGTATCGTTCTCTCGTTGAAACATAATGTAGCTTGTGTTTGCCTGCCTACCAGCGATACTGTTACACCATCATGTTGTTGTGATATTCTCTGCAGGAATTTGGATTTTCATAGTGGCATTTCTAGTGTATTTTATCCCCCATCGTATCAGAGTATTTCTGCAATATTCACATACAAACTTAGAGTTTGTTCTTTGTCATTACCTTCGAGACTTTAATATAGTAACCTCTCTTCTTCGAGATTGTTTTTCATCAGTCTGTTTTCTTTCTCTAATTCCCTTCAGTTTCTGGGAAAAAAGTCTTTTCTTCTAGTCTAAAGATTATTTCACAGCCCGGGGTAGGGAGTGCATACTGGAAGAGAGCTTTAATGGACAATTGCCATCTTTGATTTGACGCCTGATTGATCGGCTGTCATCTGGCCGAGCCTTTGATCTGTTCATTCCCGATAAGTGTCAATAAATCACCCCCTCCCTGCTTTCCTCCCTTCCCTCCTCCCTCCCTCCTTCCCTTCCCTCCCTCCCTTGCTCACTCACTCTGGTAGCAAAGCAAAAGGGGGCCTGCTGAAGTCACGTCTGGCCTCGCAAAGTTCTAGCCATTAACACCATCGTTTAATTGCGTCTTTGTGTCTTATTTTCCCCCCACTTTTATGAGCTTTGATTTCTTACTTTTCCCTCCCTCCCCTCCTTCTTCGCCTCGGACTCGACGAGGTTAGAGAACTGCACTCAGCGTTTATTTTATGTTTCCCACTGAAGTGGAGGGGAGAATTTTGGGGTTCTCTTCAAATCATTTACGACACTAATAATTCCGCGTTCGTTTCCACATTTTAAGATTTTCAGGCAATTAAACAAATCCTTGTTTTATTCTGCAGCTTTTCGTCTTGTAAGAAAACACTAATTACCATTTGTGTTTATTGTAGTGAATTAGCAATGATTCATGTGTGACCTTTAACATTTCGTTGTAAGCCGTTTTACCTTTGCACACTTTGCAACTTTGTGTAACTCTCGAGGAAATATCTCCGAGTATGCCTACAGCCTACACATAATTACATATGTGCAGCGGCGCGTGCTCGGAAGACATGCTGCAATGACTTTACAGTACATATAAACAAGCTTGTGATCCGCCGCACACACACACACACACACACACACACACACACACACACACGTAGAGTGGTATGAAAAATGTAACTATTAGCCTAATCGTGAGGCGGAAGACTGGTTTGCTCCATCAGAAGGCCCCGTCAGAGAGACTTTGTTTCATATTTGATTTAATTGTCTGCCCTCTGACAGCCACATTCATCAATGGCCCTAATGGTCAATCAGAGGCTGGCACACAGGGAGAGATAGTCTTATGTGTTCTCAGCCCAGGGCCTTGCTTGATCAAAATGTTTTAGCCCTAATGGACACAATGGGTGGGGGTAAAGGATCGGGTGGATTGACAGACGGATGGATGGATGGATGGATGGATGTGCGGCGAGATGACTTTTTGTTCAGCTGGAATGAGCGAGTGAGTGCGCCGGCAGTGAGAGAAAATGAGGCATTTATTTCTTTGATGAGCGGACGAGAACAAACACGAGGCAGGGCGAAGGAGGAGTTTCATTTTTAGACTATTGGCAGCTTCCTATTTTTTTTTACCCTTCATTCCTCCTCCTCCTCCTCCTCCCTCCCTCCCTCCCCTCCTCCCTCGCTCACAGCTGCAAGTTATAAGGTTGAGGAGAACTGCATGGCACACAAAGAGTGATGACAAATTGATTGCGCCGTAGTGATGGCAAGAGTTATGGGAGGATGGCAAATGATAGGCCTTGATTAGGAGCTAGGGGGGGGGGGGAGAGCACACTCCCAACCTTAAGTTTTTTTTCTCTTTTTCCTCTCTTTTATGTCACTGATTCGGTCTCTCCATCCTGCACCCAGAAAATGAAGCAATCTTTTGCGGTTAAAGACGGCAGATAGATCGCGCCGAGCTTCGGCGATTCACTCAACCATCAAATTTGCTAAAACGACATAAACTCGTAAATCTGGTTAAAGGTCAGCGTGTTTGTCGAGCGGCTCCTTTGAATCTGCGTATTTGGAGATTTTCATGTGGTCTTAATTGGTCATTACCCCAAAAAACAGACCATATGCAGATGCACTCGAACATGGCGTCGCACAAGCCAACTTCTTCTGCTCGCAGTACGAGCAATTTATTCGACTTTACACATCTCTCTCTCTCTCTCTATCTTTTTCCGCGGTGATCCCGCACACTCTTCCTCTCTCTCATCCAACACGCTTCCCACCCCAGCGACGGAGCGCATTCAGCCGTCTAAGAAGAGGAGTTGTTTTGCCAGCTTCATTAGCGTTCTCCTAATTAGCCGAGCGTCTGATGGATCTCTGACAGGCCTAATGATTGGAGATGACAAGCTCAGCACACTGTCACGCTCGCCAATTAGGTCTAGCGGCATAGTTGGATGTAATCAACTTGATCTTACATCGTCCTCATTTGCCACCCACAACCCCCCCTCCACCCACACACACACACACACACACACACACACACACACACACACACATCATTTTTCAACCCCACCACAGGTGAGGCTTTGGACACCAGTGGCGCGGAATGCGTGTGAACGCCGCTAGTCATGTATAGGAAGCTAATCCAGGTCGCTCATTGAGGAGTTTTCATGGCGACGTTGTGTGTGCCTTAAAACACTTGGGCTTATTTGTGTACGCATGTATACGTGCGCACACATACACCATTTTCTGACCAAAGGGTATTTATTTTTTCAGCGCTCCTGACATCAGGAAAGGACAAAGCTCGGATGAACGCTGGGCTTTTGTCTGTGGGCTTCAAAGCCAGGCTAGACCAAACAGATCATTGTTACGGGAGAGGAAGCTTGAACATCAAACATCAAGTATATTTTTTCCAAATTCCACATACCTTATATCCTCACATGTGCAACTACAAATCTATTGTTTGGAGGTATTTAAAATGAAGGATGTTTAGCAGTAAGTAGCAGCTGCATGGCGTTAACATAGCGTCGTGTGTGTGTACGAGTGAAGGTGTATTGTTCTCCTGCGAGCCCGCTGCAGATTGATGACGTTGACACCGGTCATTATTAGCCACTCAATGACACTTTCCCGGAGTGGGAGGATTTTTCACCCCCGCGTTGATTTTTCAGAAACACCTATCATCAGCATGGTGTCCAAAGAGGCTAAGCATGATTTATGTAAATATTAACGTCAAAGACAGATCTGGTTCTGTCCGACACGAGATAGATGGCAGCCGAGGAGGAAAAGCAGCTGATTTCTGTGATTTCTCTGCCTCTCTGTGTGTGTGCAGGCGTGTGTGCGCGTGATTGATTGTAGATGAGAGCGAGAGATTAATCATGCTTGATGTGTGTTAACGTTGCACTCGCGGTGGATCTAAGTCGAGATGCAGTGGCCCATTTAAATATACTCACTCACACACACACACACACACACACACACACACACTCAGATTCACAGGAGGGAGTGGGTACACTCGCATGTACTCACAATGCAGATACACTCACACATTGTTCAGCTGTGGATGACACACAAGTACAGGGCGTTTTGTTATCTCACAGTACATGTTATGTGATCTTGTTTGTTAAAAATACAACATGTTAATAATACAGTGGCACCTTGCATTAGTCCCATCCAGTGGGTGGCAATAGGATCTAATGAAACATGTCGATATAATGAAGCTAATTAACCTTGTTTAAAAAAGGTCTTGATAATTGTATTAACGATTAAGAGAGTGAAAAATTATATTTTTTATAAAGAACACCTTTCACACGGCCCTTTGCTTCAGCCCCACTATCAGCTATAATGCAATGTCAGGCAGGCATTCTACATTATCACCCGCTACGGTACTTTTAGCTGACACACAAACTTTCTTCTATTTTAATAATTGTGACTTTTGGATAAAACATGTCATCTTATTCAGGAGATGCTTTTAGCACTTTGCTTTTTCCTCTCTTCAACATTACAAAAGCTCATTGCCAGGAAATGACACATACGCGACATGGTAGAAGAATTACTAAAAGTCCCTCATTGAAAGATGAAATTCAGAGGTTGCTCGTCCTTGAAGTGAAAGTCGTCCGCTTTGATTTCTAATGAAGTGGATGTGTTTGAATAACAGTTTCCCATCTGCAGTACATTAATCTGAAAGGTGGTGGTCCTTTTGGGCTCCGACTGCTTCCCACCTCACTCAAACTGAAACACAAGAACTCTTTATTTTTTTTCTTTTAATGCGCTGATCATTCATCTGATCATTCTCGGATGTAACTAGAACCTGCTGACAGATCATATTGAGGGAGAATACAAATGAAGTGTAATAAAAGTATTTGGTTCCCTGAGTCTTAACAGTATTTATTCCGTTAGTATGACATATTGGATAGAATTGTACTTATCAGAAATGTATCAAAAGCAGAGTTTCCGACATAAGGACATTGCCTTTAAACCTCAGTCCTTTGGTTTCAGACTATCAAGTGGTTATCAACTTTTGATTACAGTTTGATTCATATCAGTTTACTGCATTAACTTGCTCAGACTACAGGATCACTTTCAGATTTGTCCGGGGGACTAGTTGTAAAAATAGAAATGTGTAAATGTGTTTCATATTATTGTCACTGCCCTGAAAGGTCTGACTGACGCTCAGACGGAGGACAGAGATTTGAACTTGGTTCAGACTTTCAATAATATCTTAAAAATTTTAATAATCAGGCTTATATTGTTGTCCATTCGTTGTAATCACCACATTTCCATCTGAAGTGTTGTTTTTTTTTTTGTTGTTTTTTTAAGAATAGATATTTGTTTTTGTAAAGTTGATCTTAAACACATTTGTTTTCTCTGTACATTTTCACCAGTTTCTTCTATGCCAGTAGTTCCCGGGGGTCGAGACCCCCACATAGGTTTGCAAGATTAATCTATGTGGTCGCCAGAAAATTCTAGGGGTGAAAAATAATAAAAATAAAAATTCCAAATTTATTTTGGATATCTCTTGTAAAATACTTTTTAGTTTGATCTGTTCAGAACTGGGAAGATATTCAAAAGAAACTGTGGAAGGAAAGTCACTCTTCGATTCAACGGCTCACTACTTATAGATATCCAACTGCAGGGTCAGACATCGCTTTGCAGTATGGGCTCACAAGCAACAAAGGTTGGGAACCACATTTTTTATGACCGCCAGCGAGCTAACTTGGCCGGTTAAAGTTGTCCCAAATCCCAAATCTGCCCTCGCTAGCCTAAAACGTACCATGTTTCAGACACTTCCAGTCCCGGTCTCAGTCCTGCTCGCTGCATTACTTTGTGCAGAGTGAGTCTTTCCCAGGCAGCTAACTGACATTGTGATTAGTTATGGCCTTCTTCTGCTTTTCTCAGTGCTCCTGCCCCACTCCGCTCTGCCACAATGAAACCAGAGAGGAGAAAAGATATAAAGTGGGAGAACTGTTGCATAGTTAAATATTCTATCATAGGGAAAGACAGAAAGGTAATGAGATTGTAAAAAAAGATTATGTGCGCGGGCAAGAGAGAGTAGGAGCAAATGAAAAAGCAAGCAAGTAGACAAACGACAATCATAGACAGAGAGACGGAGGAAGAGAGGGAGGGAGGGAGGGGAGCTGGAGCTCCCTCATATCCTCCCCCCTCTTCCCTTCCCTTCCTTGAGGATAAGTGGCTGATGGTTTATAAACAGTGTTTCTTTTCCTCCCTCTCCCAAAATCTTCCGTCATGGCTCCCATTAGGTTGACAGCTGTCAATTAGAGCTCCCTTGGTCTGGCGCACTGCACTTTATTGCAGGCAGTTGATGCTGTCATTTTGCTCCCAGTTTCGCCTTGAGCGTTATCACGAGCGCTCAAACAGTCAATAGCTGATGCATCAGCAGTTATTTCTTAAATTGGCTCACAAGGCTGCATCCTTTCCTCATTTTTTTTTCCTCTCCCCCCCTCTCCCCAATTCTTCTCCCTCTTGTCGCTCTCTATCCTCCTCCTCCTCCCCGCTCTCCTTTTCCTCCCCAAAGATGATTTTGTGAGGAGAGAGCGATGGGTTGTTGGGTGCAAGAGAGGTTGCAGAGCACAGGACACATACATGCACAGAAATATGCTAAAGAATGTGCATCTGGATCTTTTTTTTTGGCATGAAGTTATGTATACCAATAAACACCAGATGCAACTGAAGGTATGTTTGAGGATGGTTGCACAATGGAAAAATTATAATAAATTCATTTCCCATGATATTTACAAAGACAAGAAGGAGAAGAAAAAAAAGATGTATTAAAAATACTTATATTGTGTCTCTTTGGAACATGTTTCTTATATTATTCTTAATAATATCCTTATAAATTTAGCAAACAAATCAGAGCAATTATCTTAAAATGGCTTTTAATGAAGTTTTCTGACGGAAATTAAAGTTGCAAATAATATATAGTGTGCAATAAAGAATAATAACTGGAATAAGAGTAAAAACAAGAATTAGATAAATAAAAATAAATTAATTAAAAAATAGAATAAAATATATATATAGAGATAATAAAATGTGGAGGCGGGTTGCGCAATTCTTTAGTAAATAAAAATGTTAAATAATGGAAATCTATAGGCTGTCTGAATATAGAATACAGAGAGAGTCAAAATGTTGATTTTAATAATGTTAGTGTTTTGTGTTGGAATAATATTCACTGTCAAACTATGTAATAGACTTTAAATGTACCTGTAATAATAGCGATCAAAAGGTTACTGGCCCTAATCCAACCAGCAGCCCCTCGCTGTGAGGTCCGATTGGCTGACGGGCCCACACCGAGGCACCCTGGGAAAACGGCTAAAACAGGAAATGGAGTGATCTCCGCACACGCACACACACTTCCTGTGCTGACACAAAGCAGATATATGTGTGTTTACTGGGATCCTATAGTATAAGCTCTACACCAGACCTGCTGTATTACAGTGAAACTGTTACTGGGGGGGTGGTCGGCCCACACGGAACATGTCCTAAAATCAGGGTCATCATCAAATACTGGAATCTAAACTCTGAATGACATCAAGTTTCTCTTTGGTTTCAATCATTTTACAACTTTTGAGAAAAACTTTTTTCAGTCAAGTAGCTGTCTCCACCAAGACAACTGGCTTCTGTTCGTGGTTAGCTATATTTTTATAGCATGTACAGCCGGTTATACTCGCTGTCATGTTCAGGAGACAGGGGATAATGTGTGTGTGTGTGTGTGTGTGTGTGTGCGTGTCTTGAAGAGGCTCATGGAGTTTAAGGAGCTGCAGGGCCAGTAGGAGGACGAAGACAAGGTGTGTGTGTGTGTGTGTGTGTATCTTGTGAGTGTCATCTGGGCTCAGCTCCAGGTCTGGGTTTCTTCTTACCCTCAGTGGGGGTTGTCTTTATGTTGCAAAGTGTGTGCGCATATGGGTGAGTGTGTGTGCGCACGCTCGCGCAATCAGAGCCCCTCGCTTCCCTTTCCCACGGAGGCTTTGGCTCAACCTAGACCAGACTGGCAGCCATCAGTCTCGTGTGTGTGTGCGTGTGTGTGTGTGTGTGTGTGTGTGACGGTGGCTGTGATGAAAGGCAGGGGAGCCAGCGAGGACCCGTCTGAGGCCCTGGTAATCAGGGCCAGCCCCGAGCTGACATCCTTCTCAGGCTGACAGCGCCTTCCTCTTCTCTCCTCACACACACACACACACACATAAACACACACATGGCTGCATGGTCACCACTCAGTCACTGCCAAAAAGACAGTCCAACATGCCTTTCGGCCCTCCTGTTCCTCCTTCTTGTTTCATGTCCTGATCAGTTTCAGATGCCGGGTATTATCATCACCCTCTGCAACACCGCGACCGATTGAATGCGTGTGTGTGTGTAATCTGACGGTTTAACCAGGGAATGCGTCGTTTGATATCGTCTGGTTTTACAAGGGTGTGGTTGGAAACGCGTGTGTGTAAAACCAGCGTACTCACCTCAGCATGTGTGTGTTTTTGTGTCTCAAAGGGGGTTAACAGCGAGGAGGCAGGTGAGAGAGAGAGAGAGAGACAGAGTCAACCGTGCTGAAAAGGGGGGAGAAAAAAGTGAGCGAGAGAGATGAGAGGAGTGAGGAGGAAGGCTGTTTTATTTTATACTGCGAGGGCCTGTTGCTAATTAATGTTTCTTGGTCGGTTTCTGTCGGAGCTGAGTAATGTTTTTGATCTTTATGCCTGATAACTGCATACCTAATGAGATTTCAAAGCTGGTGGAGATGGGAGTTGCTGCTCCCTGCAATTATTGACAGATGCCTTTTCTCCGCCACTGGCTGCCGCGCCATAAATCCTTCCTCAGTAATGAGCTTGAGAAGTGCCACCCTGCCAGTGAGCTAATGAAACCGAGCAAGGGGGGCCGCCCGCGCGCGTGTGTGTGTGTGTGTGCATGCGTGCAAAAGAGTGCATCACACTCCTCTGACACATTTTTTTCTCTTTAAATGCACTCTGCAGATGTCAGCCACCTCGCCTGCTAGCGACAAAGAGAGAAAAGAGGCAGGAGAGAGATAGTCGATGAGGGGGAAAGAAAAAAAGAAAAAGAAACACAAAGCCGAAGCCTCTCTGTTTCTCCACTTTATGAGAAGTTTCAGGGTGCTGCCGGAGGGCGCTCAGGTTACAGCCCCATGTTAAGGCTATTTGTCTAGGTTTGGCTGTTTTATTTGAAATGCTAGTATCTCTGTTGCAAACGGGACTGTGATTGATATCGTTGCGCTCCCCCTTTCCCTCTCCGCCGCTCGCCTGCCCAGATCCAGCAGTCGCTTCTCTCTCCTTTTCTTCTCTGTTTCCTCGACGAACTCTTCCTCTCCGTAACTTAGCCAGGGAAAGGGCTTGATAAAAAAAAAAGAAGTGGCACGTGAAGAAAGAGAGATCCCCAAAAAAGAGGAGAAACTGAAAAGGAAAAGCACGGCGGCCTTTTCTCTGCCCCGAACACATTCCCCCAGACAGACTATCTGGTGCAGTTTAGAGCGTGCGCTTCTATATTAGACCGTGTGTTTGCGAGTTAACGCGTTTACGAGGACGCATGCGTGTTCGCTGCGTGTTTTTCGGAGTGTTTCCAGAAACCAGAGGCGAGTAGACGAGCGCCGTCTCACTGCCAAACAGTCGATTTCCCCCTCTCATCGTCCACACCATACATCACAGACCCACCCTTCTCTCCTGACACAATGACGTGTGTCATTTATCAAACAGGGCCTTGCCAGGGCCTCACATGTGTGTGGGAGCGTATTGCGGTGTGTGTGTGTGTGTGTGTGTGCGTGCGTACGCAGTTGTGTGTGTTTACAAGCACACGTGTGTGTGTGTGTTTCAGTGTGTAGGACTGTCCTTCCTTCTGCCTCTGAGGTCCACCCCTCCAGGGAAGGAGGAAGGGAGTGCGGGATGAAGAGGAAGAAACAGACAGAAAGATGGGGGATTATTACTGCTGAGTGAGTGAGTGAGTGAGTGAGAAGTTTTGGGCCCGAGTTCTTTCCGTATCCCCCATGGCTGATCGGGAGAAAAACAGCATCTGCGTGCGATATTGATACAGCAACTTTGAATAGTATTTTACACACAATTACTCACATTTCACATCATAAATACGTATAGATTGTAAATCACAGGTCCATTAATCTCCCTGATGCATGCGCAGGCACGCATTTGTGTTGGTGTGTCAATAACAATCTGTGTATGTCTCTCTCACATGCTCATGTGTCTTGGGGGTTGCTTGCAGGCGTGTATCAGTCACTGTGTCTAACACACAGACACACACAAACTCACAACCAAGCGCAACTCTCTCCCATGGGTTCGGGCAGTGCAGTCTCTCTCTCTCTTCACTTTTCCCTGATTCAAAGGGAGGCCTTATAGAAGATGGATGCTCCTTAAAAAAAGAGCCCGTTGATGGATATGAATCTGGCCCTGCCATTCATCACTGCTATATTATTTAGACTGGATCGCTACAGAGCTGTAACCTGAGCTACGAGTGTGTTTGTGTGTGTGTGTGTGTGAGGACACGGCAGGTGAAGGAGGGGGGAAGGAGGAGAAGGAGGAGGAGGGGGGGGGCAGCCGTGTTCTCACCAAAGGGAGGGAAAGACGAATAACAGCAAAGTGAGGTGAAGAAGTGACCGAAATTGAGCAGCAAATAAAACACAAAAGAGAGAGAGTAAAGGTAAAAATAACCATGAGGGGTCAGGAAAGGTCAAAGGTTGGAGTTGATGATGGGTGTCAACAGAGTTCGTCCTCTCCCAAGGCAATGCACAGTAATATTGTGATGACTGAAAGGAATCAGATGAAGCGATATTTTGAAACCTTTTACATGGTCCAAAGTAACATAACTTCTCTAAGAATGTATTTGCATTGTAGATGGTTTAAACTCAAAATCAGTTTACATGTGTTTGGGAGGACTCCGGGTCTCACTCCCAGGGCCGACGTCTGGTCAGTGGCCCCCGGCATCTTGATATTGACGCACCAAGGCGCCCTTTAGCATCTGTATGAGACGCACCGGGCTTTCAACAAACTCCAGTGTAAACCCATCCACGTCATTATTAGTAACGCACGTAGTATTAATAGCGAGAAGTCCGCAAAGGATGGGTGGTAGGGTCTGTGGATGGGTCAAACAAACAGGACTTTTACTCAGGGGACCGGCATTCATGTCCCAAGTGAAACCAAAAGTTGAGTGATCCTTACTAGCAACGTTATGTCCCGATACGTCTGTAGCTTTAAGCCAAACCATGATGTTTTTTTCTAACCCCAACTAAGTAGTTTTTTTGCCTAAACCTAACCGCGACCGTTTCACAACCAGTAACCGCGAACCTTCAGCGTCACAATACTACGCAAAAGACCTCTGCCCAAGCGGCCAAATATGACGAATAGGAGTTGCAGTACTACTGCATATGTAAACAAAGTTATATAAAGCTTTTTGTGGCTTCAGAGGGAGCTGCGTAAAACCTCAAGTGATATCCCTCGAGTCAGCGAAGATTGGGGTTGAAGACTTCAATATGTTGGGGGAGTGGAGTCAGAAAGAAGTGAGCTAACCAGACCTCTGTAGTCCGCTCCTCATCTCTGCTTGAAGCTAGCATGTTAGCCTCTACATTTGACACGTTATTTTTTTAACTGTCTATCGTGAGTCCAACAGTGTTGTAGGAGGGCAATGCTAAATTGGTGGAGAACTTTTTTTAAGAAAACTGGATATCATGTTCAAAGATGGAACCCCACATTTTTTGGCCCATAGAGCATGCACATTAGAGTCCTCCCCTGACGGAGGCTACATCCACACTAATACGTTTTTGTTTTAAAACGCATAACTTTTGCTACATTTATGCCCAAAGTTCACACTACTCTTTTCGAGCCCCTAAAATGGAGAAGTTTGAAAACGCTGCTGACCCCGTTTTAGTTTTAAAACTCCCGGATTGTGTTTTAATCTGGATGGACAGAAACGGAGACCTTTGAAAACAATGACTCATACGCACACGTTCGCTTCTTGATTGGGTCTCATCAGTCATGACGTGTCCTTCCCTGATTCGTCATGCCCCATCACGTGACCTTGTTGTCTCTGCTAGCAGCTGTTGTGCAGTTAAATTCTGCATTTTATAATGCTGCTACTGCCTACATGCACAGGAGGCAAGCTATTATTTGAGCGCTTTACATCAATTCCCCTGTCCAATGTGGAAGTTATTGGCCGTAATGATTTGGGGATTTGCAGCTTTGGCAATGCCATCCTCACCCTAAACAACCACCATGCCTCATAACTATTTTTCTACCAGTGCACACAAGGCAGCCATGTAGCAAGCATGCTAACAGTGGCAGATAATTAAACTGAAGGAAAAACATGAATGCCTCACTGCACACACATTTTTTTTTTTTTTTATAGGAACCTAGTTTATACAGCATGTCAACCCTGCATGTACATGCAATAACTTGAATTTGTGTGTTATAACATTCAATGCATGTTTTAATCATCGGCCTGTGATTATTGCTGGGTAACTATTACTGTAGTACTTTACTCCGTAGTACTTTGCAGATGTCATTTTCCCATCAATTTCTGTGTATTTAATATTTAATAACACAAATTTAGAATTCATAATGTAAAATACAATTTGTGTGATTTGCATGTTTGCATGCACTACTGCAAATCTAACACATGTTGTTTTATGTTTATATTTTACAATGCATATACAATAACAGTTTGGGCACCAGCCTGAACAGATCGGTCTGCAGTGAAGTCTAACATTTCAGTTTTTATTTTTAGATGTTCTGTTTTTGTAACTGGTTGTCCGTAAATCCATGCTAAAACAAGAGGAGATGTAAAAGTAAAGAGCGAACAACGACAAACTCTACGGCTCCTTCTCAAAACTCCTTCCACTCGCCTGTAAGCGTTTTAAATGAGATCAGTTACATTTGGGGTTTTTCGGTATGTTCCCTCCTTCCCTCCCCTCTCACTCTTCCCAGGTTTCTATAGCGCCAAGGCAGACGTGGTGATTTATTGTGGCCATCCATCTCTGGTACTCATCCATCACCGGCCGGTTGCTAGGCGATCATGGCAGCAGCTGTTTGCTTTTGAGTTCAACAGAGGGGCCGTCAGTCAGCGGCGGCAGGTGAAAAGCATTACGAACGCGCCGTTGTCACGCCGAATAATTAATCAAAGGCGGGAAAGATAATTAAAAAGATATGACCCTTGCTGGTACTTGGTCCTGGGTTTGCCCAGAGAGGGAGGGGAGGAGGGGGAGAAGGGAAAAATAGAAAAAAGGTGAGACGAAGAGGACTCTTTATTTGACGCTGCTTCTTTGCAGTATCGTGCTCAAATGGTTCCACCTCGCTTCTAACACGCATTTGATGACTGCAGACTTTGCCGTAGCTTTTGGACCCCCCCCTCCCTCAAACGCTCGTGGAGGAGAGGAATGAGTGAGTGCTGATAAAACAGGCTCTCCTGTTCGTCAGTGGCACTACTCCATTTAATTAGGAGGAGATGGGCTGGAAAAAAAGGAGAGAAAGGAATTTTTAAAAAAGGCCTGGCAGAGAGAACGAAAGAGCTCTTAAAACATGGTGTGAATGCATCATCACCTCCAGTTGCACTCGCGCAGCTATATGCAGAGACCAGACTGAGTGGTAACCACCTGCTCTGTCAACATTTCAAAGATTATTTTTGGCATTTTAAGTTTTTTTGGACACCATGTGGGAGGCAAATGGGAGAAGAAAGGAGAGGAGAGAGTGGCGTGACAGAGGTTTGATAAACCGAGGCGTCAGTACGGTTCAACCGAAGTGCCTGTCGAACAGCGTCGATACACCCCACGCTTCCCTGACAATGTGTGGGCAGTGGAAGCGGGCAGGAGGTGAGAAAGTGAACTTCTCTCTCAAATTCTCTTTTTTTCATTCTTTACCTAACTACTTCTGTCACTCTTTGTATGTATAAACCAGTGCAACGCTGTGCACGAGTCGAGACTGTCCAAGAGTGTGCACTCTTTATTCCCTTTTTAAAAAAAACAAAAAACATTGTGTCTCACCTCTTTCTGACAAGCTTTTCACCCCGGAACATCTATGAACATTGTTGCCTTCTAATGTGGTTAAACGTCATGCCATACGAACTATTTCGTACTAGACCCTTCAGCCTTTTTGCCGCCTTTACTTCCTGTCACTTCAGGAAAAGTTCTATATTCATTTATTAAACACAATACTGTCTATGTATCCCTTTTATAATCATTCTAAGATCATCATTCTGTTCATACATGTTTCCGTTGTGCACAAATGTGTGTTCATGCGTACACGTTCATCTCAGCCTTCATATTCCTCCGTGTCACATCTTTGATCTCCCAAGCCGGGTACCATGTGTTTTGACGTCCCTCATTTTCTCACCACCATTTATTATCTAGAGTTTATACAGAACTAGCAGCACACCGGTGGAACCAAACGTTCTGTACACACAACAAGCCGGGCTCTGAGACATAACAACAGCATGGGAGAGAAATACACAGACTGAGAGACAGACAGACAGACATTGTCTTGTTTTTTGCATATCAGGCTCATTTTGGGATGTCTGAAATGGCCTTGCTGCGCTCACAGATGATTTATATTTTCCTGTTTTTTACAAAATATAAGATTTTTTTTCAGAATTAAAAGACATTAGCTTGAAATAGGAGATGAAATCTTCGATCAAAAGTACCTTCAGTACACTTCCCAAAGATCAATTATAAATTTGCGCAAAATATCTGTATATATGAATGACATATCTATGAAAACATAAAAGATTTTGGACTTCAATCCTTGATCTGTTATTGTTTATTGGAAAAAAGTATTTCAGAAGGAAATTAAAGGTATGATTCACCCCAAAACGGTAGTTTTTGTATCAATTACTAACCGTGTTTTACTTTGAATGCCAGATAAAAGAAGGTGTTCTGGCCATGATAACTTCTGTATGTCTTTTACATTGCATTAAGGGTTGTTTGTAGCCTTAATTTCGGTAGCTAGTTTCTATCGGTCTGTCTACATTGAGTCTGCTTCATCAGAATCAGAAGTGTCTATTAAGTTCAGTTTAATTTACAAGAGTGTTCTGCTGGTTAATGTCACCTGTTGTGTTAGTGTGTTGGAGAGCTACGGTGGGCGATGCAAAAACTCAAATGGCTCTATCTAGAGTCAGTTGTTGTAAGAGTAGCGTTTGCAATTTAGAGCAGAGCCAGTACGTAGAGAGTGTGTGTGTGTACCTGGGAAGTGAGTGTTGAAGCAAGAGAGAGAGAGCGGCGGCAACGGGAGCGAGTAACCTTATTGACGCCGGCCCAAGCAGAAATAGTTAACAGAGACTCTCCACAGAGACAGAAATGGCTTATTCTAAGGTAACAAAAACACAACAGTTCTTACTAGCAGGTGATTATACACTAAAGAAAACATACTTATTGATATTTTTTTTCCTGGGATGGCAAAGTCATGATCCGCCCTATGCTGCCTCTGATTGGCTAGTACTCATTTCCTTTGTTGGTTAGGTTTTAGGCATGAGGAGTGAGATTGGTTACAGTAAGAATATCAGAGTAAGCCAATCAGAGGCAGAGTAGGGCGGGTCATGCCTTCGCCATCCTCGGAAAAAAAATATATTGTGACCAGTAGGCTATTGTTTACTGTATGTTATTTACAGGTAAATAACTCAATTATGAATAGCTAAATATATTGTATACTGCACTGCATTCATACATTATTTAAAAGGATCTGTATACCCTGTTATATTTGAAGTGTATCTTATCTTTCTTCAACCAAAAAACAAGTGTTTTAAAAAGGGAGTGCAGTGTCCATAGGTATGAATACATGAGGACATAAAAGAGGACAGATTGACAGACACTTACCCAGGTAGTTAGGAGGAATAGCGAGGGAGAGAGTGTAAGGGAGACATGTAGCTATAGACGTACATAGACCAGGGGAAGGGAGACAGAGAGAGAGAGCAGCAGACAGAGCATCAGTCAGCATTTAACGTTTCTGCTTTCTACCTTTTCTGCCACTCTTCCAGGAATGATTTAGCCTCGAGCCTTGCCCCAGGTTATATCCAGTCTCACTGAACTCTCTCTCTCTCTCTCACACACACATACACACACACACACACACACACACACACACACACACACACACACACTCACACTATCTCGTAAACATCACAGAACTCTGCGACATAAATGAAAGTCTCTGTTTTGATTGAACCAAATGAAAGAACACAGGCTATTTAAAGGCACATCGGCATGCAGAATCACAAGTAATCCACAGTTGGGGGGGAAACAGAAAGAGAAAGGAGTGCTGTGTATGTGTGCGTGCCTTTCATTAGCACTTATAACCCAGTCAATAGACACTTGATTGGTTAACATGCAGCTATTGATTCATCGACCATTTATAAGCTCGGGTGTTAAACGCCTCCCCGTACGCAGCTCCGACTGCTACTGTATGAGTGGAATCTACTCTGAAACGCTTTACGCTCATATCTGAAGGCCTGGGAATAGAATATATTCACAGCGACGTTTTACTTTTAGTCTGACTTCTCTCCTAATCAATAAAAAATCTGCCTCTGGAGAGGTCTAACCCTGAATGAGATATTATCTGGGTGTACTAAAACCAAGTTCCTGAAAGCAAAAATGGTGTTTCCGAAGAATCTATTAATTCCTGAACTCTTATAAGTCATGATTTAAAAAAAAACAAACAATGGGCCTCATGAAGCAACTTTCTCTTAAATTGATTTTATATTTTCTCTTTTGTTAAGAGAAAAAATAAAAGAAATCAACTCCAGATGCACCAAACGTTCTTAACCATCCACATCTGCTCTTATCCAGGTGTGCTGAACGATGAATCCCACTTGATCATAAATTGAAGGCGTGTGGGCGATTGTTTGTTATTAGCTAAGTTAATGCCCCCTAAACACTATATATATATATAAGGGCAGGTGTTGTGCCGTGTGCAAATACTCTGCCACAAGATAAGAGTTTCTAAGAGTATTAAATACTTAACAAATTACAAAAAAATGTGCAATTCATTTGTGATCAATCGTGCTTAATTATGGGCAATCACACGATTAATCCCGATTATTTCAACCGATTGACAGCCCTATCTCTTACCTAACAGAAGAACAAAAATAGGAAAACATTGGTGAATTCCAGAAATCAATGGGTACTAACAAAATGAGAACAAATCCTGGCTACAAACAAAAATGAGAGGAAATTGCTTCTTATATCTCTTCCTGCATGAAGCTCAATGTGTGTTAGATAACTCCCTTATGTCATATGGGCTTCATTTCACTTGGCTGTCCTCCTGCATGAATCGTCACCACATGGCGTAAGCCAAAGCAACCATTACATATCTCAGTCGAGAATTCAAGCGATTAAGACCGCTGGATCCGCATCCACTGTGACTTCTATCAGCTGAAACACGTGTCACTCTGGAATGAAAGCAAAATGAGATATCCGTTATTTGAAAACAATTTTAAAATGATTGCCGGACGACAAAGTTAAACTCACTGTGAAATGTTATCGAAATTATGGAGCGTCTCGAGGCTTTAACTTAAAAGCTGGTAACTTCATAGGGGATGTAAATATTTGTATATTAAAATTAATGAGCATTGGCTATGAGATAGTTTTGTTTGGTAGTGCACAAAGCATAAAATTAAAAAAATAACTTGTAGCACTCTTTGAAAGATAGAAGCTATGCGTTTCTTTTTTTTCTCCCACGAAATGAAGTTTGAATGAACTGTCTCATTCGTCAACATCTGTAACGTCAGATGCTCAAATCAAATTATGTAATTTATTCACGTCCCTTCAGTTTGAGCTCATTCAAAGATCCAAAATTGTCTCCTTTTGGTGCTTGCTCATTCATAAAAAAAGCTGTCCGGTCAAATTTGTCAGCATCTCCCTCAGATAAATGTGCCTCATTGTTTTGTTCCCAGTGCCCAGGGTGATGGGGTACAAGTGTAGCTTTGTTTGATGTGTGATTCTTTTCTCTCTCACACACAGATAATGTGATCAAGCCTGGAAAAAGCTCCTATACTTTTATGCTTGAGGTACTTTTAGTTGAACACCACGAGATGGGGAGGGGGCTTTTGTTAAAAGAGCAATCTGGCCGCAGGATTTTGGTAATTAAAAAAAAACACAAGGGTTCAGTGTTTTCTAAATAAACCTGGATATGAGCTGATTTTTTGTTTGTTTTTGTAATGTGTCAAAGTAAGGGTGACTGTGTGTGTGAGACATCGAGCAAAAATCGTCACTTCCTGCCAAAGAGGAAACAACGTTACACATAGTCCTGACATGACTTATGGAGTTTATGGAGTCCTCAGGTCTCATCCAAAACCAGCACTCAAACACACACATGCTAACACACATCTTACTGACAGAGAGTGCCTGCGTGTGTGTGTGTGTGTGTGTGTGTGTGTGTGTGTGTGTGTGTGTGTGTGTGTGTGTGTGTGTGTGTGTGTGTGTGTGTGTGTGTGTGTGTGTGTGTGTGCGTGCGTGCGTGTGTGTGTGGGAGTTACGTTGTAAATCACACTAATCAATTGTGGCCTGTGTCAAGGCATGCCAGACATAGCGAACGGTCTGTTTTACATTGAGGGGACGTGTGTGTGTGTGTACGTGTGTGTGTGTGTGTGTGTGTGTGTGTGTGCAGCTGTCCTATGATGTCCTGCACACAGCTGTCACAAATCACAGCTCCAACAGCGCAGATAGTGTATGCATCATGTGGGTGTGTGTGTGTGTGTGTGTGTGTGTGTGTGTGCGTGTAAGTTGTACAAGGCTGTAACATGGAAAATGTTGATGAGATGATGTGGTGCATGTGGTTTGATATAAGGGGCTGACTGGAGAACATGATGTCAGCTTTTTCATGTTTTAAGATGAACATCCAATCACCATCTGTATATCATTGTGGAGGGGTTTAATGACTTGCTCAAGGGTTCACTGGCAGGGAGGACACATTGGCAGTCAAACGTATGAATAGTGACCTCTGTGTCCGAGCAGCTTCCACTTCACAGCTACTGTTTTATTCAAAGGCACGCACACTCCGGGCCGGTCTCCTACACATTATGTTCTCATACAGCGAAACTGCATTGTCAATTATGTTTCGAGGGAAATATATTTTCTCACAGATTACATTTGTTTTTGACGTATCACAAACATTTTTCATTTGATGAAGTCTGCGGAAGTCCGGACTTTCAACCAGGAGACCGCTGTTCGTGTTCCGTGTGAAACCAGAAGTCAACGTTAAGTCAAGTCAAGTCAATTTTATTTCTATATCACAAATTTGCCTCAGGGGGCTTTACAATCTGTACATGAAGCGACACCTTCTGTCCTTTACAGTGCGACCCTTTCATCAGATAAGGAAAAACTACTCCCCCCAAAGAAAAACCCTTTTAACAAAGAAAAAAAGAAAAGAAAACATGAAAGAAACTGACTTGACTTCCTTTAATTTACGTCCGTAACTTAAATAACATAACAAACATACTTATTTTAAGCCAAACCATGATGTTTATTACTTAACCAAACCGAGTAGTTTATGTGGTTTTGTTTTGTTTCAAATCAGAATGTTAACTATGTGTTTAAAACTGTGACCATAATCTGGGAAAAAAATATGTTGTCCTCAAAATGTAATTGAGAATGCAGTTTAGTTGTATGGGAACGTCATTTTGTACACACACACACACATAACAAGTTGAATATTAACAATATGCACATATGCTGTGTAAAAAAAATATTTCGTTAATGTCATTAATATTTAATAAACACAACGTTCCCGATTTCCTAATTTTTCAACAACGACTTTTCATTTGATCTAAAAAAAAAGAATCAAAGTTCTACTGTTAGATACTTGCCCAAAGTATGTGCGTACCAAATTTCAAAACTTTTGACCAATCAGAACAAATATTGCATCATAATATAGTCTTTGGGCTCAGATGGGTTAATACATTTTATGGAGCAATACGTGACACAATCATGAAAATAAAGTATGTTAAAGTATATTATTGCAGAATGCATAGCTAGAATAAATAATAATGTAAAAGGAATATAATGTCCAGATATAAAACATTTAATAGAAAAGCCCATTCACTCCTTCCCAGTCTGTCTTGAGCTCTTTCATCTCTCCTTGTACGAGTGTGTGTGCTTGCATGTCTGTGTATTCCCTTAAAGCTCGGTTGCCATAACAGCAACTCTGAGGTTGTGTAAGGCCTCCTTGCTCTACCTGTAGTCTGGGTGACATGTCTTGTGGGCTCTTTCATATACTGAAGGATAACACACACACACATACACACACACACGGAAACACACATCACTGGTACCATTTTGACATCGTTTGCATGACATAAAAGACCTTTCTTCTCTTTCTTTCTAGTCTTCAGGGCTAATTACATGATTAAAAATGGCGGTCTCCTTCCTGACATAATTCATCGCCGTCTGTGTATTTACCGCCCTGCTGGAAACACACACACACACGCTGTCGCAGACACACAAATCCAGTGCTTTGAAACTGAAAACCCATCTTTCCCCCCCTGACAAACTCCTCCACCGAGACACACACTGCACCCCGTGGCCAAGAGGAAAGGTGTTGATGGCTCGCGAGGGCCGGAGATCCATCATGTGACACGCCATGTGCTAACAACACGCCAACTACAAATCAAAGCCGAGGGACAGCCTTGTTTTGAACTCTCAGGTTGCATTTTAATTGTTACTATAAAGATGATGAAGGGGAGAAGTTCATTTGTAAAAAAATGAAATGAACAGAGAAGAATCAGCGTTTGATGGAGAGCGACATGCAGCAGGTCCCCAAGCTGCACTAACAACATCTTATAAAAACGTACATTTTTTTATTGGAACAATATAAAAAAAAGACAGAAGACTTTGTAGGATTGCATTTTTACGAAACCTCCTCTGATATTTTAATCCAATGGAAGGCCTCGGGGTTTGAAATTCAGCATGAAAAGGGTCTGAAATGCCATCGCAGAACGGTATTTAGTTCAAATGAAGCTCGTTTCGGTGTCTTTGTGATGTGTGTGTATATATGCGTGTGTTTCCACGTGTGTGGCAACTCGTCGTAGAAACACGCAGTGGACTGGCGGTGACTTAATTATTGCTTATTTTGTTCCCTTCCGGTATGCAGCTCTCTCTTTAATTCCTGTTCTATTTATTGGCATGACATATAGCAGTGTTTATTGCCAAAGCAGTAGACAAGAACAGACACTGCAACAAGAATAAATAGCACTAAAGTTACACGTGATGCATCTGGAAAATAATTGTGGGGGGTATTAATGAGAGTGAAATGACTCAATTCAACAACGGCTGTTGTTGTTGAATGATGAAGTGATGGAGACATACAGCATTTGTAGACTTCGTGTTTTCTCTGTCTCTACAGTTATACGTATTGTTCAAGTTTATTTGGAAAGTTTGAAGAATTTGTCACCGGAATCTTTTGGTAATGTGGGTAGTGTAGAAAGAAGAAAATAATCTGTGGCTGTTCTTGGGACAGAGTGAACAGAGAAACAGGTCTGGGACTTGTCAAGGTTTTTGTTTTTTTTCACATTGATCCGGTACTTATTATACTTGTGAGCAAGTACCTCCTGTGACTACATTGATTCCTTAGTTAAAACTCGACCCCCCTCCGGATACATAACTTTGCCTTAAAGGTGCAATGTGTAAGATCTGACCACCTGCTCCAAACAAATAGCATTTCACCTCGACTACTGGGTCCAAACTGCTGAAACTCTGAGAGCAGGTCAAAGTAACACTGCTATCTTATAGCCTTCACGCGTGGCGTCAGCCTATAGTTTACCAACCGGAGTTAGTGTCTAGAAGGTAACCCGCAAATTGAGAAAACATGCAAAACTCTTGTGAGACTCGCTGCCTGACGACCTACACTAACCATAACTATTCAAGGTCAATGCCTGACCTTAACCATTTCGCGGGAATTTTGCAATGTGCACGGTACCTTCTAGACACGACCCTAACTGGGGGTTGTATGGTCCGTGTACATTTTAATAGTTTGTTTATTGGATTAAATCCATAGTGGCAGAAACGAGAAAACTATTTTTGCTTCATCCCCACCGCCGCCAAGCGAATACTTCGCTAGGAGGAGAATGTGCGGCAGCTCTGGGAGGCAGAGTTTCTGCCACTGTGGATTTAATCCAATGTACCTTCAATTTGATTGCTGTAATTCTTCATCCTCTCGTGTTGGACTGAGGGCAGACTGGACGCTAGAGTAGCCATGTTTCCATTCAATTCTCAAGTGAATTTTAAGCAAACTTTTGAAATGGTCCAAAAAAAAGAAAACGTGAATTAGACGTGTTTCCATCGACTGATTTGGAGCGAACAAACTCGGCTACAGCGTAGTTTGGTCAGAAGTTGGCACTATAGACTACGCATGGCTGTTACCCACCAGTAAACAGAGTAGAAGAAGAAGTAGAGGTTGCGAACCGGAAACAAAACAAGACGCCTTGGAAATCTAACCATCTATGATAGAAAAAATGGAGAGAGGTCTTCAGGAATTTGTTTCAGTTGGGCACATTTTAATTGGTCTTTCATGTCAGCTGGTATTGACCATGTTTCATGCTGTCTGGAGATAAAAACAATAGAAATATATGTCCGAGAAACAGCTGATCAGTGAGTTAAATGTTTGCTACGTCAGAATTTATTAGTTTCCATAATTCATTCATTCAAAGGCAAAAAAACACCTCAAGGGGGCGTAAAAACATACTTCAAAATGTGCATGAAAAATTGTGAATGGAAACACTATAATAAGTATAGAATTACAACTGTAATTTGGACAGTCACCCTAAAACCTATCTTCACAGAAACCACATTTTCAAACACGTAAATGACAACGATACTAGAATTAATGTTTAAAAAAAAAAATGAAAGACAGTATAAATAGGCCACATGGTGTTTGTGTATACGTGTGTGTGTGTGTGTGTGTGTGTGTGTGTGTGTGTGTGTGTGTGTGTGCGTGCGCTTCATTGCCACATTAAAACATGTGTGACTCTAGGCCTCATTAAATGAGCCTCATACATGGCGCTGTAAACATGCTAATATTTCTTAATGGCACTCTCCTACATTGATATGCATGTGAACTCCAGACCGTTAACCCCCTCCATCCCACCCCGCCGCTCATCAACAAAGACTCTCACACACACACACACACAAACACACACACACACACACACACCACCACCACCATTACGGGGCCCCCTGGCTCTCTGTTTTTCCATTAATATCAAGTGATTGAGCGTAACATTAGCAGATAAAGCGGGGACTAAGATGACATATATGCCGTGGATGGAGGAATTAAAGCCTAATATAATCACTCGGCCTTGCATGGGGATAAAACCATCGCTCGTCACCGCGCCTGACATTTTGATTTCCGACGTTTCTAGCACAGCACCGAGCGGCAGGGGCAGATGGAGACTGATTTCTCTTTTAAGTAAAGAGACACTTAAGTGATTGTTCAAAGGGTTCCCACGCACACTTTAACCTCAGAAAACACACACTTCAAAAACAAACATGCAAGCACACACAGAGTATTGATCTTCTACCTCTTAGGAAGGAGGCGTGTGTGTGTGTAGGTGTGTTTGTGGGCAAGTGTGTCTCTGAGCTCTCGGTCCGGCTGGTTATTTTCAGAGCAAGTGGAGAGCACATCAGTTTTTATTAGCTTAATAAATCACCTTTGTTGTCAATCAAGCAGCAGAGAATAATTGGATATGGTTGAAGCCTTGCGTGATGGATTATAAATCATTCAAGATTAAATTAAAAGATAATGCACAAACTTAATGGTTTGTGTTTTGCAGTCTAAATTGCCTCGGAGCAGTGCTGTTTTCCAGCTTTATTGCCTGCCGTTTTTCTTTCCTCTAAAACCCCTCACATTTTACACCTTTTTATTGCTCAGACGGAGCTTCGCCACTGCTCCTGTACATCTGTTTGTTTTGCAAATTAATTTTTCGGTGGATTCTCTTTATTTCTTTGTGGAGGAGATGCATTAAATTTTTAGATTTTATTGTTAAATGTGTGTGTGTGTTGTTGTGTGTGTGTGTGTGTGTGGATGACGACTTGGCACGCATGCACCCTCTTGTTTTATACAGATTTCAGAGGCTTGAATCCGTCTTTGAGTGACGCTTGTTTTCAATCTGTTCTCAACAGATGCACCTCAGGCTTGTACCAGCGATAATCAAAAAAAAAAAAGCATTATTGCACAAGAGATGGGAGGGGAGAAAAAAAGGAAAAAGATAAGAGAGACGATGCACAGAGGCCAGGCAGGAAGAGACAGAAAAAAAGAGCTATATCATGTATATTACGCTGCGGCCGGTGAATTTAAGTGTGTCCGTTTGCGTTGGAGCAGAGCGGGCGTTATCATAATCGCCTCCTGCCTACTTGACAGGACCTTAAAGTGATCCTGTCATTTTATTTACACCCTAGACCACTGTGTGATTTACTCCGAAACACACACACACACACAAACGTTCCCCCTTGCTAACTTCCCTAGCGAGCCCAGTCGAGTAGGTCGGATGACATCTTTTGATCAGAGCTGTCCAAAGAGATCAGAGCAGACTGGCAGGTAATAGATACCCAGCAAGCAACCAGACTGCAATGCAAAGAGTGTGTGAATGTGTGTGTTTCTGACAGTGTACATGTGTGTGGAGGGGAATAGAGAACATGTATGCTCTCTATTTTACCGAATCTTGCTCAAAGTGCAAAAGCACTGACGTTAATGCACAATTGTTGGCGGCATATAGCTGCGTTTTTCTTTGTATTGTCTGTGTGTGTCTTAAATTTAGTATTTTGGTTCCTGTATTGTGCATCATGGTAGGTTATTGTGTGTGTGTGCAGCAGTGAGTGCCCACTTGTATGTGCACATGTGACAAATATCGAGGAATTCAAGGAAAAAGTCAAGAGAAAACAAAGGAACTAACTGGTGGAAGTGAAAGAGGAAACACCAGTGTGTGTGTGTGTGTGTGTGTGTGAGGCAGATTGGAGATGATGGAGGCAGAAAGAGAGAGAGAGAGAGAGAGAGAGAGGCAGTAAATGGCAGAAGAGAAAAGGGAAGAGCACAGGCGAGTGGGAGGTATAAGGATGGAGGGAGTTCAGAGAGGAGAAACGAATGGGAGATGGTGGAAATGATGGATCTTGCTCAGCCCTGCTTGGCTAACTCTGCACATCCCGCTGTTTTTTCTCTCACACACACACACACACACACACACACACACACACACACACACACACACACACACACACACACACACACACATCCCCTGGGACGGGTGCTCATGACCCTAGGTTGCCCCGTGGGCTTTGAGAGTGTGGCTGCTCCAAGAGCAAGCTATCTGAATAACAAAGGCCGGGTGGAGGATCATTTACTGACAAACAGTCGCCCACTGATAATATTTGTGTAGTGTGGGCAAGATATTGTTGCCTGCGTGTGTCACTTCAGACACACACACACACACACACACACACACACACTGTATTTCTACATTTATTTTGGAGATGCCACCCTGGTTAAATGCCCTTGCAGGAGATGAGACAACATGATCTCATCCCTACTCGTCATATTTTGTGGCTTAGACACAAGTCTCCACCGGAGGAAGCCTTTTGGGTAGTATCTTGACGCTGAAGTTTTGCACGTAGTTAACATTGTGAAACGTGGCGGTTTGGTTTAGGAAACAAAACCACTCGGTTAGGGTTAGAAAAAACATCATGGCTCGGCTTTTTATAAGTACGCTTGTAGCGTAACGTGAGCTACAGACTTGAGCTGCAACAATTAATCAATTAGTTGTCAACTATTACATTAATTGCCAACTATTTTGATTATCGGTTTTGAATAATGTTTTAAGAAAACATATACAAAATTCTCTGATTCAAGCCTCTTAAATGTGAATCATTTCTGTTTATATGAATATCTTTGAGTTGTAAACAAAATAAGACATATGCAGACGTCATCTTGGGCTTTTTGGAAACTCTGATCAACATTTTTCACCATTTTTTTACATCTTAGAGACCAAACAGCGAATCGATTAATCAAGAAAATAATCGACAGATTAATCAACAATGAAAATAATTGTTAGTTGCAGCTCTACTATGGATGTAACGTCATGTGACTCAGCGACATAACGTCGTAGGTAAACATTGCTCAACTTTGACGCCCTGGGAGTGAGACCAGGCTGGATGAGAACACCAACACACATCATAGCAGTAAACCCTGTGCTAACAATTCAGCATTCATTATGTTGTACAGTGCTTGAATTGGGCCAGTACTCAACGCTACAAAGTACTGGCACATTTGATGTTTGTCCAACTGCATTCTGTTACTACACACAGCCGGCACTTTCTAATGAACAGAGATACTCATGATGTAGTTATTGTAAATGTCGAGCTAGTTTCCAGCTCTAACATGGCAAGAGGAGCTGTGTGAGATACTGTACGGTTTACAGTATGTGGTCTACTTCAGTTGGAAAGCTGCTGGATAACAACTTTTTATCTTTTCTCAAAACTTTCCTTAAACAGTCTCTACAGAGCGACCTGCAGGGCTACTGGGGATACATTATTTGATAGGTTGCGTACATTGTATTACTAATACTATTACTATTACCATAGTATTATGCATTATGAATTAGTAACTTTGTCATCACAGTAACAATTCTTGTGCATGATGTGTGCTAAATAGCACATGTGCTTGCTATACAGGCTGCTGATTTAGATGTATTTATTCCAATCCCAGTACTGACGTGGTGGCTAGCATACTGCTATGTCAAAGGTTTGAAAAAGAAAAACTTTAGTAGCTTTAAGGGGAGATATTTCCAGAACAGAAATCTGAACATTGGATAAAAATTGGTTTCATTTTTTTTGACATATCAGAGATAAAGGTTTTTGCAGAGGGAATTCTTTGGACATCTCATTGTATTACTCGATAAATCAGAAAATACTGTCAAAAGCCATTAAAAAAAAAATCAATTTTCCTATGTTTTTGTTATAAAATGTTATATAAATCAGGCTATGAATGATAATATGAACAAACCCCTCTGTAAAAAGCTTCAGAATATAGATAGGAATGAAATAATGAAAGTTTGGTGTATATACGACTTCTGGAGGAAACGGCCTTTAAAGATATGGATTGTTAAATTCCCCAAAAATTTCAAGATATTACAAATGAATAGGGTAAAACAAATAACTACAGTAATAGATAATCTAAATCTACCAACACAAATAGGCAAATTGTAGTAAAATAAAACCTCTAAATATGTAGTTTGGATGTTTTTTTTCACTAATTTGAAAGAAGACAAATGTTGTGAAGAAAACAATGTTTTTGCCTGTAGTCTATCCTTGACTTGATGAAGCTATATGAATGCTATATGTCTACTATGACTCCAATCAGTCTGTGAAGTGCTAGTATGGATGTGGTGCTCATTTCACATAAGCTTTGCAGTGGGCCTCTACTAACATGCGGATTATTGCCTTAACATCACAGTTATCATTGATTCCCTGTGTGGACGGGTGGTTCTTAGAACATCAGTAGCGGTATACATGAAATGTGTTTTGGTCTGTAATGTACATATTAAATCCTCGTCCTGTTTATTCCCTTCAGTTAAAACGGAATTAATATTTTATTTTTATTGGGCTTACGACGTGCTCGGGTTTCTAGCGGCTAATGCACGGGTGCTGACCCAGTTATTATTTCACCTTTTCATAGCACGTTTGACATTTATAATACAACACAGGAGCGTCATCTGGATTTGACCGACATTGTCATGTTAAGTCTACAGCATGCCTCTCTTCGTCTTTCTTTCTTTCTTTTTTCAATTTGTCACGTTTGTTTTCTGTCGACTTTTAGATTGGTTTTTCATCCATCTTTCTCATCAATCTTTAACACGAGATGTTAAATTGGATAGTAATCTTTGTTTTCTGTACCATTTCACTTACAGCTCCTCATTAATTAACTAGCAGCTTTACAGTCAGAGAGGTCACGTAGAGGCTCGGTGCCACTGACGACAAGAGTGTGTTAGTGTGTGTGTGAGGGTGGAAAATATTCACCTCTCTCGTGTGTGTTTAGGATGCCAAGAGTCAGACATAGCTGGAAATATGGAGTTGATTAGTTGGCACACGTTTTTTACTCTTTTGTTACCGTTTTTTTATTAATAAGTGAATATGGCTGCTTTAAGGCTACACACCCCCACTGCACACACTAAGAAGCACAGTTAAAAAATAGTGTTTGGGTGTGATAAACTAATTTGAAATGGTGCTGCATTTGATTTGTAAAAATAAAAAAAAAGATCTGTTTTGCTAAATAAACACTGCACATGTATGAATACAGCACACACACACACGCATCAGTGAGTTTGTCAGTAGCTCTCTAGCCGAGGTATACACTCTTGTATTGGCACTGTAACAGCAGCATGTAAATACAGTGTCAGCAGCTCCCCAGCTGAGTGGCATGGGGAGATGATTAGCCAGGCTAACACTGTTCACACACACACACACACACACAAACGTTTACGGACATACACAAGCGTGCTACAACAGCGTCTGTGTTTCTGAATAATCGCAGTATTTCAGTGTGTTGCGACGCTGCTGCAGTCACAGACAGACACACTAACTAACTGTTGCCACTCCAAATCTAATCTCCCCTCTCTCATCCTCCCCTCTCTCTCTCTCTCTGTGTCTCTCGCCAACACCACCACCACTATGTGCTGTATATGCTAATATTATCTCAGCTTTTTTTGAAAGGCATTTTGCATATTTCGGACTATCGTGCTGTTCATTACCGCTTATCAGCGTGGAGCTATAGTTCCACGTAGAAACAATTCCTATACAGCACATTCAGATACAGGACTGAAAAAACATACATTTTAGGGGGTTGCAGCAAACAAATAAAAAACTATTATTGAAATATGACACAAAATATCATATTATCATATTTTATTTCCACATTATTACAAGATTATTCTCAAACACAAAATACTATACTACTAAAACTACAATAGAATCTTCCGTGGATGCGTATACAATACACAACCAAAGGAAGAAAAAAAAAACATCAGTGAAAGCGTCATGTATTAATGTACATTATTTTAATAAACACATTTGTATTGCTTCCCCAAGTAACTTTAAATTAAATGTTTTGTACATGAACAATCAAATCAGTCTTTGGGCATCATTCATGTTTTTTTTTGTTTTGTTTTTCAAGTATGAACTCACTATTGAATAGAACACTGTTGTCGGTTTTTGCAGGAGACTGATAGGACATTGAAGAATTAAAATAAAGTTTTACTACAATACCCCGTTTGACACATTTAGAGAATACTAGGTGTAAGTGATCTGAATATATATAACATGACATAATATAAAATCCGCCAGAGATTTTGCCTTATGTATGCTGTGGTACCTGGGCCCTGCCTTGCACGTAACACCTTCCTACGTAAGTGAGAGTGCAGTTTAGTTGTATGGGAACGCATTTTTTTTGGAGAAAGGACAGATTCTGTGAATTAGCCCACTCGGTAAATAGTTAGCTTGAAACTTGCTGTGACAGTTTGTTGTGGTAGAAGTGTAGTCACAATGGCGTGGTGACATCCCACACTGCAAAACTGAAATCGATTACCACGGGACTATCACGGTGATTTGTGCATTGTACAGTACGTGTTTCGAGCAACATGGCTTGATATCAGTGGTGAAGCGACTAGCGCGTCATATCCCGATGATACTGTAAACATGTTACTAAGTCTGGTAAGCCGTGTAGCCGGTTGAAGGAACAGCTCCATTCGTCAGGCGTCCGGGTCGATCGGACACCTCTTGAGATCGATGGCACGCCTCGCCAATCCCAAGGCACTCACTGCAGACAGCCATGCCCCTTTAACCACCCTCGCTGCACACACACACACACACACAGAGAGAGAGAGAAGACATCCCACCAATTTGTCTGTGCATGTCAAATCACAATAATTAAGTATTATCGATCCCAGATTCAATTAACTTCATTAATGTGGGTTGCACTGGTGATTGGGGAGGGATGGATAAGGGGGGAGGGAGGGAGGCAGGTGGGAGTGGAGATTATAGGATCTCATCAAGTGGGAAATGTCGGGGGGTGTGGATGCATGTAACACACAAGTATATCAACACAGTCTCACGGCAGTTCGTGAAATAGTAACACAATTTAATCTATTTGAATTTCCCTTTTTCTTTTTACGTATTTTCCTATGAATATCCAGCAACATGTTCAGGCACGTGTCAATTCCTGCCCCAGTCTTTTCAAAATAAAACTACTTAGTTAGGTTTAGGAATAGATCGACTTGTTTAGGCTTTGGCAACAAACTACTAAATTAGGTTAAGGAAAAGATCACAGTTTGGGTTAAAATAACTCCGGAAGTGCTGTAACTTAAGTACGGAAGTTGCGTGACGAATAAATCAACTTTGACTTTTGGTGTCACACGGGATACGAACACCGGTTTCCTGCTTTTTGACCCACCTATCCACCCCAACCTCCGTGGCATTTAAAAAAAAAAAGGGAAATTTGTGTCTATTTACAGGAATCAATACATTCAATGTCGTGACTATTTCACGAACTGCTGTGCGAGTGGGCTGAATATATATAAATACAGTCCCACATACGGGTACATGTGAGAAAGTTGGGATTGGTGGGAGTTGTTTCCGTCTCAGGCTTACACAGACTTGTCTTCAGCTTTGTCTCAACAAAAAATGTTGCCCTACATGAGACTGGTGTGGACAGCCTGTCTCTCTCTGTGTCTCTCTCACACACACACACACACACACACTGAAACTGCACGGTCTAAGCAGAAGTGTAAACAGGCAGCGCTGACGTGCCTGTGTGTCTGATAGGGCTGTTAAGTGGTTATATAAGCATGATAAACTGTTTCCTAACATCATAACATCTGCAGAGTGCATAAGCATTTCCTCACGTTATGCACAGACAGGAACACGGAGACACGGCTCACAATCACAGCTCCACAAGTATTTTTGACTGTAAATCCAACATTTCCTTTTACTTTTGTTTATTATTTGACTGATTTACTGTTATAGCGGGGATTTGTAATTTTGTTCAGATGTCAGGAATAATTTCCTTGCCATTCGACTGTAGCTCTCCCAGAATGAACTGTGGTGTTCGCTCGCTCGCCTCGTTTTCAAAATCAGCAATCCCTCCCTCCTGAAAACGAGATCAAACCACCTCTTCCACCCTGCTGACACTTCATCTGGAACTCTCTCTATCCCTCTCTCTCTCTCCCTACTAATTAAAAGAGCACCTGCATACCTGGTGTGTTTGGCCCAGGCTTCTTCTACTCCAGTGGTTGTGTGTGTGTGTGTGTGTGTGTGTGTGTGTGTGTGTGTGTGTGTGTGTGTGTGTGTGTGTGTGTGTGTGTGTGTGTGTGTGTGTGTGTGTGTGTGTGTGTGTGTGTGTGTGTGTGTGTGTGTGTGTGTGTGTGTGTGGGGACGTGTTTCTCCATATTTATCTCAGTATCCGTGGGTCATAGTGTTGTGAACCTTGCAGCCTGGACCTAAGCCAGCAGCCTCGGGGATCATCTCTGCATGTTCACGATTGTGTGCGAGTGTGTGTGTGGCCCCAGTCTTGACTTCCTTCCAAGCCCTGCCTGCCTCCCTCCTCCTCCTCCTCCTCCTCCTCCTCCTCTTCTCCCCTCAGTCTCCTCTCCTTCTACCACATTTATTCATGTCTCCTTCTTCTCTTTTGGTCTGCACTATAAATTCTGTCGCAGCTTTATTTGACTGCATTAGCTACAACAATAAATACCATAATGGACAAAGTGTAGAGTGACCCTTTCCCCATCCTGCACTCTCGCAAACACAGTGGAACCATGTTGTGCCAAGTTCTGGCTAAAGAAAGACAATGAACAGCCCACTCTCTTGAACCCTACAGGAATATTACAGTGAGTTTATATCAGGGCAAAACTAGTCTGCTGTTACATAAAGTGTGCATCAGTGACTCCCAACCATGGGGCAGTTGTCAGGTACATGGGAAGTTGGGATGTCAAGATACCAGAAATGTAGTAGATGATAGCAATACCAGTGAAATCCCACGATTCTTGATACCAATTTGATTCCACGGTAAAAAAACAATAACAAAACCCAGATGATCCACTTCAAGTTTCTCGCCAAAAACTGAGTTTTACAAGATTACATTCCAACAAATCAAGAGAACAGTGAAAATGACATTTTTACTGAAGCTTGAACACATCATAATGTAACTCAATGCAACCTCCATACATTAGCCGTTAGCTCCATTATTTAGTCAAGCAGGACTGTGCGGCCCACCGGCTGCTAACAGATAACATTATCAAGCTCTCCTCCTGACGATTTACACAGAGATTTGTTGTTAACAATGTAGCATTATCAGGGAAATATTCTGTCATCTTGGGGAAGACAGGACGTCGTTAGTCTCAATCAGATTTCGAATCACAATGATCTTTATTTTCATTACACTCAGGTACAATACAATTTTGCAGGTGTCCCTCTTTGTAGTTAAGATTAAAAACTAATAGACTAATAAGCTAATAAATAAATAAAAGCAGTGATAAAAACAGTAATAGCTCTAAAAAAATAAAAAAAATATAGAAACAGTAATAGCAGCATAAATAAACAGTAATAGCAGCGCTTAAATTGGAATTTACAAATTTACAGCGGTGGATGTTAAAGACAGATGTTTAAAGAAAAATGTTTTTATATTATAATTTGTAATAATTAGTTGTTTGTGGTTGCAGTCTTTGAGGGTGGAGGTGTGTGTGTGTGTGTGTGACAATCTTTGATGCTCAAGCCCTGACGGTTCCGACGATACCGTAGAAAAACAGAGTTTTTGGCACAGACTTGGCACCGAAGCATCGTTTCTCGTAACATCCAGTGTGGGAAGATCAGAGTAATATTAGAAAAATATAAATTTTTGACTGGCTAGCTACACAGAACTTTAGGTTCATCATGTGATGTGCCTGAGATTTTGTGAAAACTAGTTGGCAAGCTAGCAGAGAGGTCCAATAAATAGCTGGAAGTAATGGATAAACGGGTGAAACGTCTATCTTTTGCCACTCTAAGTGGTAGTAGTAGTATGAATGTAAACTCGACTGAACATACTAAAAAAAAAAAAAGAGACAACACCTGAACAATTCCAATATCTCTGTGTCTTGTATAAAAAAAAGTGTGAAATGATAAAACCAATTAATTTGGAACACATTTAGAACATAGTGGGTGGTGATGACATTGGGGTATACTTGAGCTCATCTAACACGGCTGTCAGACAAAAAAAGGTTAGGAACCACGAGTGTACGTGACAACACAGCAACATTACCAACAAGCTTTCGGTGGATGGTGACACGTCGAAGGAAGCCAAGTTCAAAATAAACTAGATTGATATTTATGTTAAAATGGATATTGAGAGAATTCAAACTGTAATCAACAGGGTATTTATTTTATGATATCACAAAACAACACAGGCGTCTGTAGTTGAGCCTAAACTGTCATTGCAGCCTGTTCAATGCAACCCATTGTATTTGTAATTTATTGCAACACTGCACCTATTAAATGTCAAAATGCTTCCACATTTCAACATCCTCTGCCTCAAACAAGTCCAGAAATCAGTCGTGCGCTTCATGCTCAATGTAGGTGGATGTAGCCTACACACCGAGGTTTCATTCAGCACATACCGGTCTTGCTGGCAGACACAATTTTCTCCCTGATCCTCTGCATGTGTCTCTATACGTATCACACATTTGCAGGTACACAGATGGGCACACACACACACACATAAAGTACGCGCTGTGTTCTTATCACACACAAAGGCAGCTAATTTGAAGCGGAGTGCGTACGTTGTGTTTTAAAGGAGATTTCACATTGATGTTTGGCCTTGATGAGAGCGCCGGGCTGCTGTGTTCGGCTGTTTCCTCAGCCAGAGCATTGTTCTCTTAAACAGCTGTCGTTTTGGCTGATTCAGAACAGATGGCATGTACATGTGGGTCTGCTCGGCTGCACGTATGTGCGGGCGGGTGGATGTGTCTTCGAGACAGAGTGGGGGAGAGAGAGAGACGAGGAGAGAGATGGGGAAGCTCTGAGAGACGGTGTATGTTTGTGTATTATACCCATAAATGTTAAAACATGAAGCTTAAATGCATCAAGGTTTTAAGATAGATGTACTTTAATAAAATAAAAGACAATAGTAACTCATTCATTTTTTTTTTTTTTTTTAAATTGAACAAAACAGCACCTGATATAAGATAACGCGTTTATTTGAAGTGTTTCAAATACATCCTTTTTGTTAGACTGAACGCTGAAGCAGACTGCATGTTCAACGGAAAACTTCCGGAGATTGCCTGAAGGCAAAGAGTTGTTAGACTACAGCAGTTACAGTACAACTGGTGTGTGTGCGTGTGTGTGCGTGTGTGTGCGTGTGTGTGATGTGTGATGGGCTCTGGGATATCTGTGTCTCTGTGCATCTGTTTGTCCCACGGTGGTGTCGTATCATCGCCGATGGCAACCAGTAGCCTGACAATGACGGAGACTCCTCTCTGTGTTGCTGCTGATGCAGTACTAGCACATACACAAACGCACACACACAACTTGCAGTGCTCAGTTAGAGATGGGAGTCGGCAACAGCTGAAGTGTGTTGTATGATATGGCTGGCAGGTTGTGTAGGCATTACTTGTGGAAGCCCGTATTTTCAAGCCCGTCATTATCACAAAACCGTAGCCATGATTTAGGGTTTTGTTTTCAAACTACCTTGCACATAATATATATATATTTATGTTGTTTCTAAGGAATTAAACTGTGCATTCTCATCATCATTTCTAATCAGATATAACATAATTTTAATTATCATTTATTTAAACTTTGCATGTCTTTGAAAGTGGTAGACTGTGATTGAATACGTGCTTCCGTGCCACACCCCGTCCCACTGACCGCCCCGCTCTGTGTTTACATACCAGCTTAGATGAGTGATGGCCTGTTGCAGAAAGGAATGCTAGGCACAAGGCCACCGACGTTCACACACACACACACGCTCATCTTCCTTGCCAGTGTAGTTGCTAAAACAAGAGGTCTGTGTATGCGTGCGCCTGTGTGTGCCTTGATTGTTATTCAGAAATCCAGCCTTAATCACAAAGTGTGAGCATGCAGCATTTCTCATCTGATGTTGTATCCTTTTGATAGACTTATTAACAAAAGAAAACATTCATAGATGTACAAAGAGGTGAGGCTGTGATTTGTCTCGATGCATATTTCCTCTTTATGATTTCCATTGTATTATTCTTAAACTAGAGGGATTTGAATATAAATTGAAAGCCTCAAGCCCACTCCCCGAAGCTAAACTGTAAATAATAACTCTAAACTTTTTTCTAATCTTCGGTAATTGAAGCAAATGGGTTTTGCGGGGAGAGATTTGTTGCAGGCAAACGTACATACATTCATTTTTATTTACGAGGAGGCGAGGGCTGAGCAGTGTAATGAGTGAAAATGCATGCTTAATTTAAATGGCGAGTGTGTCTGTTAGGGAATGCATTAGAGTCTGCAGAAGAAGCGTAAGACATATTAATTGACAGACAGGAACCGCTGTCTCCGAGGTTGATACAAGTAATTTATTACTTCAGAAACGAATGCCACCGCCAGAATGTGCTTCATTAATTTCAAATTTAGTTTTAATTTCAAGCTGTTGCCCCTTGAGAAGAATAAGGTGGCAAGTTCTGTTTGAAGAGACGTTTTTTTTTTCTCCTCTCCCTCCCTCCATCTTTCTCATTCCATCCTCCATCTCTCTCTCTCTCTCTGGCTGTCTCTGATTTTCTGCAGTACAGAACAAAGACCTGGGGGTGGAGAGAGAATGGGAGGGGGTGGCAACTTGATTCCAATTTGAAAACAATGTCAATGTAAAAGGGGGATGATAGAACAGAATTACTGCAACCGTTTATGATGGGAAATACTTTGTCTGTGGATGCCATTGCATGATTGCTCTGTTTCCTCTGGAGAAAGTGTGAATGTCAGTATATTGTGTTTCTATCAGTTCCCTGCGTGGTGAAGAAACAGGAATACAGAGTTGAGAATCTCCATCATTAGATATGCTGTCAGTGTGGTTCTAACAAATCTCCCTCTCTCTTTGTTTTTTTCCAAGCAGCATATGTCCCTGAAGATGAGAAGGAAGCCGCCCTGTTGGAGGAGGACCTGGATGGAGAAGACTCAGCTCAAGAAGGGGATGAGCCTGCCGCCAAGTTCCTATGTCAGGACAAGGACTTCCTTCTCAAGGACAGGCCAGGATCCACTGGCTTCCACGACTCCCCCAATGCGGCTGACTTTTCTGGACAAGAGCTGGACAGCGAGTCTCACCTGAGCGAATCCAGTGACAGAATGTCTGATTTTGAGATCTCCTCACTTAAAAATGAAGATGACATCCTCAAAGACCCCTCGAATGCCCTTTCCCTATCTTCCCCCTCGGTCATGATGGCTGCTGCCAATGCTGCCGTCCCAGTAAGTGGAGATGAGGCCATAATAGCCACGACAGGGTCTGTGGCTGACAGCCTGGAGAAGATGAAGGCCATTTACACCTCCTTCCTGACCAACTCCTATTGGTCCACACTGAATCTGAACCTGACCCAGCCCCCTGCAGAGAAACCCCCTCGCAGTCACAGCAGCAGCAGTAGTAGCAGCAGTAGCAGTAGCTGTGGAAGTGGAGGCTACGACTGGCACCAGACAGCTATGGCTAAAACCCTCCAGCAGGCCTCACAGAACCACCACCACCACCACAGACTGGGCATGGTCCAACATCCCACAGTGGCTGTATCCACAGTGTCCACAGAACCCAACCTCTTTAGTACCGTCCAGCTGTACCGGCAGAGCTCCAAGCTGTATGGCTCTATATTCACTGGTGCCAGCAAGTTCCGCTGTAAGGACTGCAGCGCGGCGTACGACACACTAGTGGGGCTCACGGTGCACATGAACGAGACAGGACACTACCGAGACGATAACCACGAGACGGATGCTGAGGGTACTAAGCGGTGGTCAAAGCCAAGGAAGCGTTCCTTGCTTGAGATGGAAGGGAAGGAGGATGCACAGAAAGTTCTCAAGTGCATGTACTGTGGGCACTCCTTTGAATCCCTTCAGGACCTAAGTGTCCACATGATCAAGACGAAACACTACCAGAAAGTGCCTCTGAAGGAGCCTGTTACACCGGTGGCAGCTAAGATTATCTCCTCGGCTCGAAAGAGAGTCCCTATGGACCTAGACATCCCTAGCTCACCAGACTCTAATGGAGGCGCAACGCCTAAGCCCAACTCCCTCAACGACTCTAATGACATACACCAGAAGGTCACCAATCCTTACATCACACCTAACAACCGCTATGGACACCAGAACGGTGCCAGCTATGCCTGGCAGTTTGAATCCAGGAAGTCACAGATCCTCAAATGCATGGAGTGCGGCAGCTCCCACGACACACTACAAGAGCTAACTGCTCACATGATGGTGACCGGACACTTTATCAAAGTCACCAACTCTGCTATTAAGAAAGGCAAACCTATTTTAGAATCGCCCACCCCAACCCCCACACCCAAATTAACACTAGAAGAAAAGTTCCAGTCCGTTCCCCTGGCGGCCACAACCTTCTCCCCTCCACCTGCCCCAGTGCCTCCTCCAACCAGCATCTCCCCCACTGCCATGGTTGTGGAGATAAAAAAGGAGGAGAAGGAGGAGGAATGCACTAAAGAGTCCATCATCAACAATGGGAATCTCAACAAGGAGAAGAAGGCAGGAAGTGAGGAGGAGACTGAGGAGAAGTTTGATATTTCTTCGAAGTATTCATATCTGACTGAGGAGGATCTGGAGGAAAGTCCAAAAGGGGGTCTTGACATCCTCAAGTCCTTGGAGAACACAGTGACCTCAGCCATCAACAAAGCCCAGAATGGAGCTCCAAGCTGGGGTGGATATCCCAGTATCCATGCTGCTTACCAGCTCCCAAACATAATGAAGCTCTCACTTGGCAACACTGGGAAGAGCTCTGCCCTTAAATACATGTTCCCCGGAGCGGATATTCTCTCGCCTACTGGTAAGATCCAGCCTCTGATCTCCCCTCCCAGCCGCCAGAACTCCCCGCTGACCAAAAACAACTTCCATGCTATGGAGGAACTGGTCAAGAAAGTGACAGAGAAAGTGGCCAAGGTAGAGGAGAAGATGAGAGAGCCCATTGGTGTTGTGAGGGGATCTCCTCTGAGACGTACCACGCCCTCACCCTGCAACAGCGAGGCAGGAGACTCAGCCAGGGGAGAGTCGCCGAAAGAAAATATATCAGGAGGCTGTAAAACTCCAGAGAATACAAGTGGCGCAGAAAAAGCAGTAGGTGATGGAAGTGGAGCCAATCACAGAGATTCAAATGGAGATGTTTCCTTAAAGGAGTCTGTGGAGAACGGATTGGAGTCCACTGCTGTGACATCTCCCCTGCCTGCCTCCCTGTGTGGCAGCACAGCTATCATCACAGACCATCCACCTCCAGAACAGCCATTCGTCAACCCTCTCAGCGCACTGCAGTCAGTAATGAACGTCCACCTGGGGAAGGCCGCTAAGCCTGCCCTGCCGTCCCTTGACCCCATGAGCATGCTGTTCAAGATGAGCAACAGCCTGGCAGAGAAAGCAGCAGTGGCTGCTTCCACCCCACCAGCACAGACCAAAAAGCCCGGTAATGACCGCTTGGACCGCTACTTCTACCAGCAACATCTAAACAATGACCAACCCATAGATCTCACCAAAGGCAAGAATGCTGAAAAAAACAGCAGCAGTGGTTCTTTGGGTTCAGCGGCTCTCTCTTCCACCACCACCACCCCGTCCTCAATTTCCCCCTCCTCCACTGTCACTATGACCAAAGCCTCCGCTGCAGTAGCTTCCTTTATGTCCAGCTCCCCTTTGAGAGAAAACGCATTGTCGGACATCTCCGACATGTTGAGGAACCTGACAGAAAGTCAAGTTGTCTCCAAGTCCTCCACACCCACCAGCCTGTCCGAGCGCTCCGACATTGAAGGCATCACAATGGACGATATAGAAGATATTTCACCAGCCCAGAAACGTAAAGGCCGGCAGTCCAACTGGAACCCTCAACACCTCCTCATCCTACAAGCCCAGTTTGCCGCAAGTCTGAGACAAACGAGCGATGGCAAGTACATGATGTCGGACCTCAGCCCACAGGAGAGAATGCACATCTCCCGCTTCACTGGCCTCTCAATGACTACAATATCGCACTGGTTGGCTAATGTCAAGTACCAGCTGAGGAGAACCGGTGGCACCAAGTTCTTAAAAAACTTGGATTCGGGTCACCCGGTGTTCTTCTGCAGCGACTGCGCCTCTCAGATCCGCTCGCCATCCACCTACGTCAGCCACTTGGAATCCCACTTGGGCTTCCGTCTACGAGACCTGTCCAAGCTTTCTGGGGAGCAGCTGCTCAGCCAGATTTCGCAGCAACATCATCAACAACGCCACGCCAAAGGACTATCTGAAAAACTGCTCTCTAATCTTCACCCATCCAGCCACCCTTTACCCTCATCCCTATCCTCTTCCTTAAACATCTCCCTGCCCTCATCCTTAACCACCTCTCTGCCCTCGACCGAATCCCCATCACCCTCCCCCGACGACGAAGAAATTGCGGCTGTATACCAGTGCAAGCTCTGCAACCGGACTTTTGCGAGCAAGCACGCGGTCAAGCTTCACCTGAGCAAGACTCATGGGAAGTCCCCAGAGGACCATCTCATGTATGTGTGTGAGCTGGAGAAACAGTAGCACTGGCTGGTGACAATGCAGCGTTCTTTTGTAACGGCTCACTCTTTCTTGCTCTGTCTCTCTTAAGCCTTTCACAGACATTTTCTTTCAAAGAAAAGAAAGGATTATTAACGTGATGGAACTGCACAAAGATGCCATACAACTACTGTTTTAAGTTTTGGCACATGGTTTTAAATTTTGTGTTGTAGCAGTTTTTTTTTTTTTCTTTTGACGCTGTGTGAGGTAGACTCACTCTGGCCCAAGACACTCGATTTTAGTGATCTCCTTTGACAGGAATAGAGTGACTTTTTTTTTCCAAAATGTGCAGATTTGGGGGGGGGGGGCTGTTGTCATTGAGAAGATACAGTATATGAAGGTTTAAAAAAAGAGATTCTAAAATGAAGTGGTGTGTATTTTGAAACTTGTGTAAATGGAATTAAGTTCCTTTATATTTTGACATCACTGGGATGTGATAAGCTGCATGCATAAATGAAACAGTTTAGTTAAACATTTTATAACTAAATCTGGTGCACTTTCCATGATTTGTTATTGTTTTTGTTGGTTTTTTTTCACTCTCCCGCTAGCTCTATCTTTTTTTTTTTCTTTCTTTCTTTTTTTGTGCTGGAGTCAGCATTTAAAATTTAACCCTCTGAGTACGTCAAAGCACTTCTACACCTAAGATCCAAACACTATTGACTCAAGATTTGAGATTGTGAAATATTGAAGCTTTTGTGAGAATTAGATGGACAATGCGTGCATTGTGTCTGCAATGCCTGTTTCACAGACATACAGTATGTTGAGTCTAATCCTAGACATGAAAGCATTTTTTTTTTTTTTTGAAAAAGGAGATTCTCTATTCACTGCAAGGTTTTCATCTTGGGCTTAATATTTGTTTGAGATATGTTCGCAGGACTTGACACAAGCATTGTAGCTATGTGGTAAAAAAAGACAGAAAAAAAAAATGAAAAAAATATCTGAAGTCTTTTACTTTGGTCGATCAGGGACCTATATTAATTCAGGTCTGTGTAAAATATGTACATAAAACATATTAACTAATTCCTGTCTAAATTATGCATAATTTCTATATTTTTTAATTTAAAAGGATTATGACTATCTGCTGGTGCACAGTATATGAAGACATGAATAAAATTGTTTTGCACAATAGTTTTATAAATGTGTTATTTAATCAAAGAATACGAAAAAAAAAAAAGATAGGTAGCAAAAAGGATGACAACAGGTGAATCTTTTTATTCCCAACTCGTGCTCAAAGGGTTAAAGGCTCTTTTTACCAGACACTACTCGACATGTGCCGCTGTATGAACACTAAAAAAAAGATATTAAAGGTTGTACAAAAAAGATGTTACTTTATAAAGATATTTCACATGTAAACTGTTATTTATAAGCACTCTTGGTTGTTTCATATCGTTGAATGCCTTCGATTGGTCCTATTTTTTTTTGTTTTTTTTGTTCTGTCTAATTACTCTGCCATGATTCCACACTGCAGCTTTATCTTTTTGGGATATGAAAGGTAACCATGGTTACACTAACCTCTTGAGTGACACGTTCTGCTACATTTTTGGCAGTTAATTTGCTGAAGTAACTGACAGCTGCCAGGGTAGAGAAATAATAAAAAAAAATTCCCTATGTGTAAAATATCGGCATGTAAACAGCACAGATACTGTAATGCATTCTGTGCCGTTAGTCCTTTTTCATTTCGTTCTTTCGTTTTCTGTTGTTGTTGTTCTTGACAATGAACCCCCATTATATGACTTCATATAACCTTGTTTTCTACTGCAGCATTAAAAAAAGGAAACTGTTTTTTGCAATTATGTGTGTATGCATCGTGTGTGTCATGGCTATCAATTATGTGTGTGCTGTGCAGTCCCTAATGAGCACATTAGACTGGGAGTGTGTCAACGTCTCGTCTGTGACGAGCCGCATACTAGTTTACAGTGAGTGGCAGCAGCCGGGGCCGTGTGGGAGACAAACATACGCTCGCGCGCACACACACACACACACACACACACACACACACATATCCAGACATCCAAACAGACACCATCATTGTTGGACTTTCCCAGTAGCCTCTTCTGTTGTCCTAGTGGCTTAGACTACGGCATATACTGCACACTGAGCCTGCAACAAAAGGCCTCAGAAACAGTAAACAAATCAAATGACAAAAAAAGTTGTTTTTATCATTATAAGGGGGGAGTGGAGCAATCAAACCATCACTGAAAAAACTACTGAGCTCCATACGTCTTTCTCTTTCCACACGGGATACGGAAGTATAAAGACAGTATAAAGACACGCACACACACACACACAAAGTTTCCCTTCCATATCTCAAGCTCAATAATTACCTCCAACGTCCATTTTGTGACTACACTCTCCGCGAGGTAAGACACCTGGCAGACATATTTGTTTAGGCTTCATAGGAGATGACAACAATGCTGACAAGACGAGCAGGTCCTTTCAAGTGTTTATTTATTCATAATTTTCCCTGTCCGGAGCTGTGATTAAATAGAAATTGTATCACTATCAATTTGATATGTGCCGCACGACAGTATGATATAGATAAAGCAGATGGAGCGAAGATTTAAAGTTTACAGGAGGAAGCGATCTATGAGATACGGGATGAGGTAGGTATTAGCCGGAGAAAGAAATGTTAAAGAACTAGCACATATATCAAACGCAAATCTGCTCACACAAACACACACATGTGCATTACATAAACACACAGGGCACACGTAATATATCAAAGTGAGACAGTGCTGTGTGTTCCTGAACTACATCACTTTTCCCGCTCCGTTCTTAAAGGACCAATATGTAACATTTTTACTGTAATTAATCATAATATGACCACGATATGTCATCAGAGATTAAGGAAACACGCTGAATTGAAATACTGTCTTCTCCGACAACAATGCTACTGCTAGTATGTTCTCCTCTGAAATTCCCGTTCAGGTCCGGAATGTCTGTTTTTGTTTTGGCCGGTGTGATCCCGTCCACTGCCCATTTCAACACCCTGCTGCCACATATGAAATATGCAAACACAGCAGCCATTGAAGCAACCAAATGAACTGGATCAACAGAGATAACGTTAACGTTAGATTCTACCCGACCTGAAAAGCCTCGGCACATCTCTCTGTGGTCCGTGTGCAGCTGGGTTATCTAAGGCAGCGAGTATTTGAGACACACAGCCAGGGAAAGTGATTCCTGGCCAGAGGCTAATGCGGTCGTGTCTAGAAGGTAACCCTCAAATTGCGAAAATTTGCTCCTATCGGTCACAGCGGAGAGGCGGATGGACCACGGCTCCAATGTTTTGAATTTGGACTGCTGTTATCCATTTTAAACGGTAGCTGCCACTGCTACATATTGCTCCTTTAATATACAATGATGGAAAAAGAAACACATACAGTACAAGGGTACAGTACAGTATAGTACATACAGTACACACACAACACAAACACACAGCAACTCTGAATTGTACAGACCACAATACTGAATTATCTTCCTTTCTTCACTCATACGCACATAGATGCACAAAAGGCCACTACACACACACACACACACACACACACACACACACACCTCAACAGCCAGGTAGAAGGACTTCATCCGCAGTGACAAGGTGCCACTGTGTGTGAAAATGTCAGCCTTCAACAGCGCAGCCTGAAGTCTGGCACCGTATTTAAGGCTCTCATTAGCCTCAAAGAAAATATGCGTGAAATTGAAGTGTAAGAAAGCCCTTTTCTCTCTCCCTGCCTTCACATCCGGCGAGCAGAGGCAAGGGCTTATTAAGGTTCAAAACTAGCATGCCGGAGACAATGGGTGCCACCACTGGGATGTGCACACACACACACACACACACACACACACACACACACACACACACAGTCTGTGTCACACACAGACACAGAGAAACACATTCACATTCATGCACCTATAATGTATCTCAATGCAATCATAAAGTGCATCAAACCCCATTAGTTACAGTCAGTGAAGTAAAATGATGCTGACCTGCACACACCAATCATACTGAGGCAAACACTAACATTTATGTTTTCTTTAAAGCACCCTATACTCATACAACTTCAGTTCATCTCACCTTAACACAACACCATTATGTGCACCATTTATATAGATCATGATGACTTACACCAGGGGAAATTATAATCTTTTAAGAGGACCTATTATGTTTTTGTGCTTTTTCCCTCTCCTTTAGTGTGTTAGTTTAGTTTAGTTTATTGTTATTGTCTAGTTTTTTGTGCAAGTAAAAGGTCTGCAAAGTTACAAAGCCCACGCCAAAGGGAGTTAAAGGAACTGTCTGAAACGCCTCGCATCAAGTCCTGCCTTTTTCTTTCGTAACGTAGTGATGTCACCAAGTAACATATCTGCATATTACCTGCCTAGCAGCTAGTTTGGCACGCTCTCAGACAAAGCTAGTTAGAGCGGAGCTGGAGCGGAGTCCAAAGTGTTTGGTTTGTTTGACCAATCACAACAGAGTGGGCCATCTGACCAACCAGAGCAGACTTAGGAAGCTCAAACAGAGAGTTTCAGACAGAGGGTGAAAAGCCAGTAGAAATATCAAAATATAAGTATACACCTGCAAATCAGTATTATATGTCCTGTTTTCAGTCCTAGTTGATTTGACAACAATATGTACTGGTGGTATCACACTTTAATAATACAGGTCCCAGAGTTCCATAAAAAATCACGTGTATTGACCACTGGCGGAAGTTAACACACCTTCAAATCGTGTGTCTGTTTACAGCGTTAGCAACCAGTGGGCTAGGACATTTCATCGTGTCACAATGTGTTAATAAAGAAACCTTTAGAAGACAGTCGTCAGTGTTGTTAAACTCTGGCTGTGCAGTAAAGGGGGAGTGCCAGTAGCAATAATACACAGAGGAAATTGCATAGTGCAAAATACATTAGGCTCTTTAAAAAATGCTGCCCAAAAAATGGGGTTTAATGTAATAGAAATCTTAATTATTCTAATTTTAACTTGACTGTTGATAGGCAGTTACAAACCTTTGTCTCAAGCTGAAACAATTAGTCGAATCAATTAATTAACATTTTTTTAATTGGCAAAGTAAGATAATACAAAGTCTATGCAGCCATGCTAGCTAAAAATGACAAACACTAGCTTGTTCAAGCTTTTCAAATGCGATGATTTGTGTCTTTTTATTCCATCTTAAATAGATATAATTTGAGTTTTTAAGGTCTGACAAAACGTGCAATTTGACCTTACGCTTTTAGAACTTCCTTTTTAGGAAGCATGGCTCTATAGGTCTGTTGGTCGGTCCACCACTTTTATACAGACTGAAATATCTCAACAACTTTTGGATGGATGGCGGTGAAATTTTACCCATGGTTCACAAAGAATGAATCCTACAGATTTTGGTGACCTTGTCATCATATGGTCACCAAATACCAAATACCTGCAAAACTAATGACATTCCCAACAACTTCAGCTGTGCTCTTTGTTTAGTACTAACAGGTAGTAAACATTAAAACTGCTAAACATCATTTTAGCATTGCCATTGTGAGCATTTTAGCATTCTGAGGTTAGCATTTAGCTCAAAGCACTTTTGTGCCCAATTGCAGCCTTGCAGATCTGCTAGCACGCCTCTAGATTGTTTCACTATTCTGTATGCCTCCACGTCGGCAACAGCCGTGGTTGGAGGCATTATGTTTTTGGGTCATCCCTCCGTCTGTCCGTACATAAGTGGACACGATATCTCAAGATTGCCTTGAGGGAATTTCTTCAAATTTGGCACAAACGTCCACTTGAACTCAATGAACTGATTAGATTTTGGTGGTCAAAGGTCAACGTCACTATGACCTCACAAAACACGTTTTTGGCCTTAACTCTATTCATAATAGAAGAATATTAATAATGTCTAACAGGATAAAATGATGAAGCGTCGACATTTTGTACAGACATGGATGTAAACTGCAACTTCACTGGTTGGCGGAGGCATACAACTGTGAGGCGGTAATTCTAGTTAGACATTAAATGAAAACAAAAAAATAATCAATAGCTTGCACATGAGGCCCTCCTGACTGTCTGGAAAAAAAATGCATTGCAATTAAACATGGTTGCCCTGCTCTGTGGACTCTGTGAAATGGGAAGTAGGCTTTCTGAGATGTAAAAGGACTGCACTGCCTGAAGCCAGCCATGCCAGTGAACATTAACATCTTAATAGTGGTTTTGGAGATGGTGCTATGTGCCAACATACCACACCCTCATTGTAGCCCACACAATGCAACCGTCAGAATCCCCCAGGAACATAGAGAGAGCCTCCACAACAGTAAGCTGCTCACATGCATTTGAGGAAGGTGTGCTGCAGATCCAGATAGCTTTATCTAAAGCAGGGGGCTGGAGGGAGGGTGGGAATACAAGCTCAGTGGATCTACTGCTTACAATGGAATCACACGGCATAACACAAATAAAGCCAGGGTACAAGCAAGCACACTCCTTACACAAAGACGCACAGGGAGAGCGTCCTGTCCATCTCACTTTCTCTTGATTTCTTTTTCTGTTCCCATTTATTTTCTCTCCTGCTCTTTCTTTCACTTGCACACACAGTTTCACAAAAACATTGCTACCCATAGGCAGACTAGGCAGCTACCTCACACTTCATATTATTTATTGTTCTTATATATAGTTCTTATTGGTAATGTTTTATGCCAACCAATGGCACTTTTTTGAGGAGGCCTGAATAGATCTGATTGGCTGATGGCCCCCAGGAATAATATATGTCTTGTAAAGTAACCCAATTTGCTGGGACTTTGACAAACATTTTTTTGTTCTTATAGGATTCCATCAGTCAGAATATGAAGCTGGTTGAGAAAGTATGTTTTCAAGGCTTATGACTCACATTTGTGTTCGTACAGTTTTACAATACTACTCTATAAAAAGGCCAATTGCCGGGGCTGTGAGAAGTAACATCAGCAGTCTGTGTGCATATAGTTTTACAGCCAAGATCACAACAGTTATGTACACAAACACACTTGTAGGGTGAAAATTTAACATTTTGACAGCCCCGAATTACTTTATTGAGGCTTTATTCTGTATAACAGTAAAGTAAATGCAAAGCTTCAACTACCCTGTTTACTCAGTTGATATTGATTGACTGTGGGTCTCAATTCAAAAACGGGCTTCCTAACAAATATCTGCCAAGAGCCTCTAAAAGGGCAGTCTGCCTTGCTTCAGCATCGTCAGATTCAACCAGTCTACTCGCTGACCTGAAACGATTCAGATTGATTTTCAGACAGTTTTTACTGCATGTTTCTTTTTTTTCCCTTGTTACTTAAAGCTATTATTCCCCTTAAATTCACATGTAGTACTGTGGATCTAGCCATGGACTCTAACAACCTCATGCTACGCTCTCTACAGTCAAACAAAACCAGACAAGAATATTGAAACCAATTCTCTGGCTGCAACACTGAGACTTTTCTGAGGAAACACTGTCAACACACACTAATTATATGGAGATATGGGCGATGTTGCTGTGTTTAATCATATCCAAAATTCCATAAATACAAGCTGTCAATTGGGGAAAAGGCTCTTTATGTAACCCCCCTTAGTTATAATTACAAGTACGACATATGGAGACACTTTGTGGTCACTGATTTCTCCCACTTGGCATTTTGAATTGCAGAAGTTTGTCAATAAATCCTGCAAAAGCTGCAGCCGTTCCCCTATTATTGACAGTTCAAGGTACAGAAAATTGAAGCCTAAATCATATTTGCAACTAATCTGGAAGTTAATTTAAAAGTAGAGTAACAGCCTGCCGTTCGTTATCTTAATCTCCAACCTGTAGCACCAAACTAACCTTTGCACTGAACACAGCGTAAGCATCTGCACTGCAGTTACAAACCAAATTGAACTCGTTCGGATGTAGAACATCAAAGAAACATTCTATGAGACCAAAAGATCGCTCTCTGATTCTCCGTCTTCCAGTCCCTTAGTCATTAATTCACCAGAGCAAATCTTCGTGGTAACATTACCAGGGCCTTGATTCGCTAATGTCTTGCTTTGGGAAAGAGTTATTCATTCGTACAACCACTGATGTCTCAGATCACAGGAATGGCATATGTAAATTCTGCCTGAGCTGGTTCTTGGGCTAGATTCCCTAAGAAGACTATGGGAAGTGTGCCAAGAGACTGGGAAGTTGCACATCAAAGTCATACATCAGAAGCAGCTGGAAGGTAGAATCATGACATTTACTTGCTTTTTTTAATGAAATATTTAAAGACTCGTTACAAGGGTTAACTTTAAGGTTTCATACTCTTGTACTGCTCTGAATCCTCTTTTTGGTATACATACAAGATGAAGAACACATATTAACTTATCATATATTATCCACACACATATACTGATATAGTATGTCTACAAAAATGTATAGCCTGCTCTATTGTTTGGATGTCTTTTATAATACTAACATAATGTATAAGATATTATTATTAGTTATAGTAGTACTAGTGTTAAACATATTTTAAAAGCATCTACCAGTATGCAAACCATTCCGTTAGGCCTGCAAATAAAATCTGTCCAAATATCAATATCCATCCATCCATCTTCAACCGCTTATCCGGGGTCGAGTCGCGGGGGCAACAGCTCCAGCAGGGGACCCCAAACTTCCCTTTCCCGGGCCACATTAACCAGCTCTGACTGGGGGATCCCGAGGCGTTCCCAGGCCAGTGTGGAGATATAATCTCTCCACCTAGTCCTGGGTCTTCCCCGTGGTCTCCTCCCAGCTGGTCGTGCCTGGAACACCTCCCAAGGGAGGCGTCCAGGGGGCATCCGTACTAGATGCCCAAACCACCTCAACTGGCTCCTTTCGACGTAAAGGAGCAGCGGCTCTACTCCGAGTCCCTCACGGATGACTGAGCTTCTCACCCTATCTCTAAGGGAGACGCCAGCCACCCTCCTGAGGAAACCCATTTCGGCTGCTTCCTAAATATCAATAGTGAGATAATATTCAGATAACATGTCATGATCTGTCTGCACTGACCAATGTTCTCGGAACCTCTAGGCATACGAATGTAGAGGTTACAATTACTTGTTACTTGTTTGATGCATCAATATTTGAGAAATATTGGGAAATAAATAGAAAATTCAACTGAAGATGGCAGGTTTTTTTTTTTAGGGGTTATGTGCTCGACCATCAGCTCGGCTCATTCCCAAAGCGTCATAAACCAACGTACAAGGCACCCTTTAGCGTCTGTATGAGATGCTCCGGGCTTTTAATTAACTACAACGTAAACCCAGACACTCAGCAACTGCTCCAGAACTCGGATAACGAAGTATGAAGAGCGACATAGAGAGGAGGTTGTGGTGGATGGATGGATGGGTCAAACAAACCAACACATTCTCACGACAGTTCCTGAAATACTCACAAAATTTAATTTAAAAATATGAAACTACTTTGTTAGTTTTACTAACAACAGTTTTACTGTTACATCCCAGTCTCCTGATTAAGGTCATGATTTCATTGTTTCCAGTTTTGTTAGTACTTCCTGTTTTATTTTGGTATACTCACCTTGTCTCTCATTTCACTTCCTGCCCCTGTGTGTTTCCCACCTCTGTGATTACCTGCCCCACCCCAATTAGTTTCACCTGGTCCTGATCACCCCTCCTCCCTTGTGTATTTAGTCCTCGTGCTGCCCTTTGTCTGTTGCCAGTCTGTTTGCTTTCCCAGTCAACGTTCCAGCCCTTTGTTCCTCGTGTGCTTTAAACCTTGCTCCTATTATTTTGCCCAGTGTTTTTGGATACGTTTGCCTGTTTTGGACTGATTACCTGTGTACCGAACCCTTTTTGCAAGTAAAAACGTTTCATTATACTTGCCTTGTGTTGGAGTCCTGCTTTTGAGTCCTTGTCTATTTGCCCAGTGTGATAAGTACAGAAGTTACGTGACAAATAAATCAAAGTTGCCTTCTGGTTTCACACAGGACACAAACTCCTATGTGAAAGCCTGTTATTTTTGGTGTTTGGCGTTGTTCTGTATTTTTTTTACCCATCCATCCACCCCCACTTCCTCCCTACGGGGCATTTGCTGCTCTTTATAAGAATATAAGATTTGATTTCATGCTGACCCTCACAAAACAAAAAAAATGTGTCTATGTATACGAATCAATACATTAAATTTGGTGACTATTTCATAAACTGCTGAAGAAATTGTAAATTTATATCATTGCTTCTACCACGTTTGGGATATCATTTGCAAACTTTTTTGGAAACTTTATCTCCATCTTCGGTGCCAAGTGTCATTCTAGTGATGTTATGGCGCTCCACGTCCCTGAGATGACAATGCGCGACCCACGCTATCATGATTCAAAGTATGCCGTGATGTGAATTCTAATGCACACCCCCCTGCTCTAACGAAGAGTCAGTCAGTCATTGTGTATGTTTGTTACCTGCTACACCGTAGATCTTCTCTGGCCCCCACACGTATTCCAAAGCATCTTAAAATAACGCATGTGATGAATGTGCAATTTCCCTAATTTACGGCTGGCTGCCGTACTCAGGGCTGTGGGCTGGATGGAAATCTTAAATGGGGCTTGAACAGCACTCCTCACAACAAGAAATCAATATGCCATGCAGCCTGGAGAGGCGACCCGCTATCTACTGTGGCCGAGGCAACGCTTGCGGGGTAATTTCCTCTAAACGCTACAAACACAGCTCAGCCACTTCACCGACACAAATAGAATCCCAGTCACACGCTCTGACACACATACACTCGAGAAGATGCATGCTGAATGCGGTGTGTGTGCTTGTGTGTGTGGTTGAGATACATTGACTGAATGTACTGTATACATGCGTGTGTGTGTCTTCAGGTGTTGTGAGTATAAATATAATTTGATTGTGAGTGAAATTTGTTTCACTGTGTCCCGTATTACACACACTACTTCCAAAACCATTGGTCTCCCAAACCCCAACCTCTATGATCTCAATAACAGAGCCATAACTCGCATGGCAATCGCCACAGCACATGACCCTGAACACCCTCTCAACCCATTTTTCACTGTACTCCAATCTGATCGCAGACACAGGACACTCAGATCGAAAAAGGCAATGTTTAGCAGAAGTTTTGTCCCCTCTGCCACAGCAGTGCTAAATTCCATAGCTTGCTATAGTCACAATAACGCACATGGTTCCTGTGCAAATGCATGCATGTTGTTTGTTGTTGTATGTACTGTATCTATCTACCTCTGAGAAAATGAGGAGAAAAAGTCAAAACTCAAAATACTATCTTTTGAGTTTTGACTTTTGCAGTATCATGAAGTTTATTGGGTGTGTTTGGTCTGAACCACAAAATAAGTAAATCAACTTTCATGGCAATATTTTTCAAGCAGTTTATTCCGCAATGTTGGTTTCTCATGCAGAAATGAGTCAGGGTTGCTTCAGGTAAATTCAGATCAATCAAAACTGAAGATAAGCAGAAGGCAGAGAAAACTAGCTATCTCAGGTGGTCACAAATGATCTCATGATGTGCTAACCCTTGAGATCCCTAGTGGTACAATGTTACACCCTACCCTCTGATTTATGTAAATTAATCGTTTTCATATACTGGTATGGTTAAATGAAGTGGTTCAAGTATATCGACATATCAATAGGGTAAGATAGATCATGAGATCCACAAGCAGATTGGTGCAGTAATGCATGCAGATTACTGGACTGTTGAGGGAGCTGTTGATTTACCAGTTAATACGTTCCAACCCTCACCTATGATCACGAGATTTGCATAGTGACATAGAATAAAAAGGTTATCTTGGAAAGGTTTGAAGCGATGAAAATGAGTTACCTTCAATGGAAATCAAGGAGCTCAAATGTCTGAAAGGAGCTGATGGTAGAACTGCTGCTTAAAGGAACCAGTTGAGGTGGTTTGGACATCTGAACAGGACTCCCCTTGTTGAGGTAATCCAGACACGTACAACTAGTAGGAGACCGGGCCCCAAAAACACATGGAGGGAATAAATATCCCATCTGGTCTGAGAATGTTCTTTAGATCCCCCAGAAGTTGCTTGATGAAGTAGCTTTGTAAAGGAGCGTCTGGGCTATTTTTTGCTTTGTCTGCTACCACAGCAACCTGGATTTGGTTTGGTTTGCACATTAGGGAGAAGAAAACCAAAACCATTCCCAATGTGTTGGAACTCGGAAAGTATATAAATAGATAGATTGTTTGATAGCAATGAATGATTTTCTTATAATACACCCATGGGCTGTATGCTGTAAGCCTGTACCGTGGTGGATGTATTAACGTCTTTGTTCCAACTTACCCAGCTATCGGCCAGTAGCTAGATGTGCTAGTAGCATGACATAAACAGAATTTAATATAGGTGTAGGATATTTAATAACACGCAGGGCAAAGGCACAGTGCACAACCTCTTATACATCCATGTACATCTATGATCATCTACCATGACATGAAAAAGTTTGAGATTGCTCTCAAAATCTGTGTGCTGGATTTTTCTAACTTCCATTTATGTCCATCGCTCACTGTATGCTCCTCTGGGAAGAGGCCGGGCAAAATAGCTTAATAAATAAGTAAGTAAGTAAATAGTTATAATAGTATGCACATTTATGATATTTTTTTATTGTTCAACACAGGCCAGACAGGTAGAGACATTAAAATTATGACAATAGAACAGAAATAATTTTGTTTTACGTTTGTACGGCACTTTGTAGTCGAACGTTTTACTGGTGTCAGTCCAAAATGGCGTAAGTGTACACTGATGTTGCAATGGAATGACCACTTTCACTCATTTTCACTACACGTTCTTTGTCGGTGAAGAGGACCCGGTCCATATGTAGATATAAATGTCTCATTCTAAGGTCACAAAAACACTGATTCTTATTTTCAGGTGATTAAACTAAAGAAAACATAGTTAATAATATTATAAAATTAATAGTATATCCCATTTCTACCAATAGATCCCCCCTAAATGCTACACACAGTTCCTTTAAAACATTCATGAATTAAAAAAAAAAAAAAACATAATTGATACTGGCAGCTTTTATTTGCAGCCACTTTCCAAACTCACCTCTCATGTGCTCTTCATGACCGGCTGGAGTCAGGAGAAGGAGGGTTAGGGCGCTCCCTATTCTGTTTGCCTGATATCCCGGAGATCACACCCCTCTCACTGCTCCTCTTCAAGCTCATTATCGCAGTTAAATTATTTCCTCCCACAAGAACGTTAATTAACACACACGTCCAGACCATGTCTGGCACAAATTGATTACAACATCAGAGCCAGCGTGTGTGTGTGCGTGGCTGTCCTCTTGCAGGAACAAAAGAGGATTGGCCCTCAGTGGGGCCTGCAGGCCTCTAATGGTAGCAGAAACATATTACATATGCCACACAATGTATAGCATACTACCCGCAGTGTGTGCGCGCATGTAATAAAAGAGTCTTTTATGCACATGCTAATGAGAAAAGGGGGGTAATGCATACATGTAGCTTTAACAAAAGGGATAGTGGTAATCAAGAGGTATCAGACGCAAACACAAAAAGACTGTGTGGGGGCACACAAACACACACACACACACACACACACACAACCACACACAGACACACACTTCAAACTGAGGACGTGAATTTTGTCATTACGACAGAGCAGGATGGGTAATTTCAGGCTTGGCCTCAATCACCAGTGTTAAGCATAATTCCAGTCCTGAAGGGGTTAATTAGGGGCTGTGAGGAGAGGCCTGAATTAATTGCCTTGTGCCTGAAAAGACAGAGAAAATAATAGAGGGGTAGAGAGAGAGAGAGGAGAGGCTGTGACGTTTCACAATCAGTCGACAGTGTTGACTTGCCATGGCTGTAGCTACATGTATAATAATTAACACAAGTGTTTGATGGAAAGTAAACGACTTACAGATGTTAAAGAATGAGGACAGCGACATTCTACATTGTTTGTTATTGTCAACAAATCCCCACGATAAGACCAAAACCAACATTGTATGTAAGCTACTAACAAGTAGTGTCTGTGTATCCAAAGCCTGATCCATCTCATTCCTCTGTGAGCTCCAATGCTGTCCAAAAAACGATTAAAAACCTCAAAGAGCCACGCTGTTGCACTGTCCGCCATGTTCCGTCATTACCATGAACACACACTGCCGCCCTGAACACTCACTTGTGCCTCTGAAATGCCACTTCTCCAATTTTTTTTTTTCTTTTTCAAAATTGGTCTGTTTCCATGGTTGGAAAGACAACTGAGCCAATCAAAGGTTTGTAGGCGGAAAGAATGGGGGCATCCTCCTCCTTTTGGAAGGCGCGTAATTAGACACACATCACGTGTGGGTGCAAAAGTATTGGAAAACATCATAGGTGAAAAGAGTAACGTGTGCACACTGACCAGTGTTTTCCGTCTTCTTATGACAGCCAGAAAAAAGTGGCAACAAGCGTAGAAGTGATTGACACATCTGTACAGGTTGTTGCACATTGAAGAAATATACAGAACTATCTACTGGTATATGTGCGCTCACTGCTGAGACTGTTCGGCACTACAAACCTGTATACTAGATGTCGGCCATCAGAACCCGATGGGCCCCGACACACTGAGTCGGTTCAGGCCAGAATAGGGCCTTTTTTTTGTTATTGTCGGACTCTGGCTTATTTATCTTCTCTCCTATACATGTGCATTTTACTTGCATGCATTTACATGCAAATTTACCTCTTAGTAGCCTGAGTGTTTTTTCATGTATCAGAGAGTGCACACATCAGAGAGAGCGTGCATCAGAGAATTTTTGTGATTTGAGATTGTTGTCGGTCACGGGCCAGGATCAGGCCCGGGCTGAAAACATTCCTGAAAACAACAAACAAAGCGTTCTCATCCCAACTCGTCACATACTCCCGCCTTGTCACGCCCCTTTCAGATTAGGCAACAAATCACTATAGTTAGGTTTAGGAAAGAACTACATGGTTGGGCTTTAATCTACTACGTTTGTACAGTGAAAAGGACACTGAACGTTGTGAACACGGAACACGAACGAACAGCTGATTGTAACATGACGCAAGGGACATGAACAGCGGTCTCGTGGATGAAAGCCTTGTGTTAGTTGGACCCATCCACCTCTCCTCCCATCCCTCCAGTACGTAGTAGTAACTACGTAACCACACTCCCGGTTTACACTGTAGTTAATGGAACAGCCGGTGCGTTTTAACTTGCACTAAAGGGTGACTTGTGCGTTGGTACTGGATGCCGACGGCTGTGACAAAGCCTTGGTACTTGACACCCTGTGAATGAGAACCGGCTGAAACTACAGTGCCCAGCTGTTTTTTTTTAGTTGTTGTTGTTGTTTTTAATGAAACTATATATTTGTGATGTGTTTTTGGAATATTTACAGCTCAAGTATGTGTCGGGAGTTCGGCAAGTACACCAAACTTTTACTTTTTAGGACACATAACGCAATGCAAAGACAGAAAGACGATGCAGGACAAAATGAGAGGCTCAGAAGGAGTGAGGTGGACTGGACATGTGAGTGTGTACTGAGACAAACAAGGAAGCTCATTGCACCATGGGTATTTTAAAAAAAAATCTCTTGTATTTAAGTAGAGGCACATTGATGGCCGCCACACCTGAGGGTCCATGATACAGAGTTGGCAAAGAGCTGCTGGTGGGCTGGGAGTGGGGGGGTCTTTCAGTCTCTCTCTCCCTTCCTCTCTGCAGTACTGAAAGGCTCATCAGGACTTGTCATCGCTCTAATGAATATCATTTAAATTGCTTTGTGTATGGGAGTGAGTTTGGATGTTGATTTAATTTGCGCATGTGTTTGAGCTCTTGTGCTCGGCGGGGCAGACGGACGGAGAGCGGCAGCCCTAATGAAATAGGCCTCGCTGACAGGCTGACGAGGCCCGACCCGATCAGACGGCTTTGAAAGGAAATTCTGACAGTGCAGCGGAGGTAGGGGAGTGCAACACACACACACACACACACACACAGAATGAAAGATACAAAGATGCACATTTACACACATACATGAAGATAAAGACACGAGATACACACCTGGGCGGGAATATTAATGTGTACCTATTTGCATACAAACTGAACTAAACACTTGTACGGAGACAAATATCAGCACACGTCAAATCTGCATTTTCAGGAAATAAACTGACTTCAAGCCGAGTTTGTGTGTTATCACGGCATCCCAGTGTGTTGTGCTAGCGACGCTAGCTGAGCACCTGTCCTAATTTGCAGATCCTATCCCCCTTTTAGCGCAGCCTCGCTAATGATGGCACCTCAGTGTCCCTGAGCTGGGGGAATATGTAAAATAACACCCGCATCACTCCGCTCAAGATGAGCCATACCCGGCTATAAGCATGGCCTTATCAAAATGAAATTACAATATATGCTGATACCGTATTCCAGCAACCCCGAACCCTCCCACACATACACACACCCCCCTACTCCAAATCCTCGCGTGTGCACTCCCACCGCCGCACGCCCGGTGAAATATTACAACCTTTCCCAAAGCAAAAGATATAAATCCGCATTGAGGAATTGCAAAAACAGCACAAAGCATTCCCAGGCCGGCCTCTATCTAGTGAGGCGCTTATGATTTAGCATTGCAGGTGTATCAAGAGCTCGCCCCCCACCATCCCCCCTCCTCTCTCTCTCTTTCTCTCTGCCTGTGGCACGCCAGCGAGCGTGGTCGCGCCGCCACCCGCTCAGCCGCAGCGCCCTGTTTCATTACTATCACCCAGAGGTTTTTTAATTGAGTCAGATCCAATTATGAGCCAGCAATTAGCTATTAATGTAATCAATTACTCCTCCACGCTTGTCACATCAGAATATGATGCAGATGTGGAATGTGTGTACGATGCATTCAGCGCATTACCAGGTTTATCACATGGTGGGGGAGAGGAGAAGCACCCAGGTTAAAAAAAATAAGACTTGATTAAAAGAAATGAGAAGACAGCACTACTACTTGGCTGGTAAGTGATAGAAGTGTGACCTGTGAGAAGATGAACCCTGCATACCATCACATCCCAAATGCCAACAGTATATGGCCGTAGCCACATATTTAGGTTTATGTTAACACCAGTAGGCGATTTATTAATTTTTAACTGGGGGGACGGGGTTGGTGTTGTTCACATGCGACTAGTAGTTTTTGTTATTGTGTTATCTAAGTTATTATAGATCAAAGACAAAATTGACAGAACTGCAAAACTGACAGAACTGCGGGACTCCAAGAAAAAAGTTGCAATTACAAATCCGTCTACTACTTCAGCACCACAGACAGCGCCAGGGATTCATCAATACGCAACACAGTTAGGCTACTGAGCCATGATCGGGGCCAAAGATTCTAACTCGCACAAACCTCACTCAGATAAAGGATCAATGAGTCAGGTAAACTAAACATATCCAACTAATCATCTGATAAATTAACTTGGCCTGTGAATTGATTAAAATATTTAATCACGATTGTCCATAGTTAATTGCGATTAATCACAAATTAATCGCACATTTTTTATCTGTTCAAAATGTACCTTAAAGGGAGATTTGTCAAGTATTTAATACTTTTATCAGCATGGGAGTGGGCAAATATGCTTGTTTTATCCAAATATATGTAGTACTGGAAATTAATTAACAACACAAAACAATGACAGATATTGTCCAGAAACCCTCACAGGTACTGCATTTAGCATAAAACAATATGCTCAAATCATAACATGGCAAACTGCAGCCCAACAGGCAACAACAGCTGTCAGTGTGTCAGTGTGCTGACTTGACTATGACTTGCCCCAAACTGCATGTGATTATCATAAAGTGGGCATGTCTGTAAAGGGGAGACTCGTGGGTACTCATAGAACCCATTTTCATTCACATATCTGGAGGTCAGAGGTCATGGACCCCTTTGAAAATGGCCATGACAGTTTTTCCTCAACAAAATTTAGCATACGTTTTGAGCGTTATTTAACCTCCTTCACGACAAGCTAGTATGACATGGTTGGTACCAATGGATTCCTTGGGTCATTTAGGTGTAGCTTTAAAACTGTGCCCACTACATGTAGTTAATGTGTTAAACAAAAAAGGTTGGCATTAAAACAATTTTGTATTAACACGTTACTGTTGCATTAACAGCCCTAATATTATTATTAGTTTTCCTGTTGCCACTTTCTAATAAGGGCACCCCTTAAATAAATTGTGTCGTTACTTTTTCTTTACTTAAATGTGCTGTACAAATAAAAGTTATTGTTATTTTGTCTCCTGAAATATGCATTATGAGGTTTCATTTCTGTCATGGATTGCTATTATAGTTTTTCAACATTTTTAAACATGTAGTCAGTTATTGAATGATATTTTCTATTTGTCAATAGAAATGACTCATTTTGAGCTGGTTTACACATCGTGCGCTTTTGTGTGACACACCGGCGGCTACAGACTCAACCTTCCTAAATGACACAAATCTTACTCTGGAGGCAGGAATGTGTCGATTGAAAAAGCATATTTGTGCCGTTACAAACGCTCATAAGCTCTGGAAAATACTGGAAAAACCCAGAGAGCGAGAGACAAAGAAAGAAAGAAAGGAGAGAGAGGTCTTTGACAGTCCGGGCAACCAGGCAAGTTAAACAGACACACATAATAGGATATTAAACTTTAACTACCCCATATTCATTCCAATCATCCAGGAGAGAAACGGCCAAAACTTCAGGCTCCAAATTTCATTTGTGTCTCATTGGAAAGGTTGAATTTATGAGGCCTTTTTGTTAACAGAGAGGTATGTGCCGGTTTAAAAACTTCTCCAGGCCTTTTTTTTTTGCTGCAGTCTCTTTCTCTCTCTCCTAGTGACATATGTCTTCATTTGTGAAGGCTCAGCTCATGCCAGGGTGGAACTTTCATTGGCAAGAGCCTGTTTCCCCCAGGAGAACTGTTAAACAGTGCACAGGAAATAAAAAGGAATGCCAAGTTACTTCCTAATGTCGTGAGTGATTTCATTACCTCAGACACTGGACTAATTTAGGGCAAGCGAAAGGAATGGGATTTCAACATGCAAAACAGCCGACACTTAGCCACCAGAGAAACTCTGAATTCATACAAACACACAGCCGTTCATGATTGAAAACAAATGGGGATGTGTTCTGGCCTTAGTCGTTAGCTCGTGTTTCATTAGATGTATTCGTAATGTGTAGTAATCCCGGAGGTCCAAAAGGTCACTCATATTCTGACTTTCTGATTTTGATTTTATAACCCAAGTTGTTCGTAAACTAGTGGGAATGAGAGTCGTCATTTTGCTGACGTCTCGTGAGTCTGCTGCGGAGGAAACTGCAGAGGTAAAGTGGAAAATACACAACTGAAGGCAACTTCTCTTTCCAGCAAAGCCTGCTAAAAGGGTTACGAGTTAAAAACCATGCGATTAAGAGCAGGAGAGAAAGAACAGGCGGAGAAATTATATCGGACGTGAAGCTTTAGTTGATCCTGTGATGAGCTGAGCGCTTGTCAGGACGGCGAGGTCGTCGCCGGCCGAGATCTCTCTCCTCTTAACTAACCTGCATCTTGACAAGGCAATCAAGCTCCCCCCTCCCCAACTGTAATTAAATGATAAGTTCATATTTGAGGGACAATTGTGAGGCGGCCGGTCGGAGAGAGCGCTGTCACGGCGAGCTGCTGGCGTGACGAATACCCTTATTAGCAGCCACACTGCACCCTGTCAAGAAAGAGGGCTGACCGGGAGTATGTGTGTGTGTGTGGGAGAGGTAGTAAAAGTCCGCTGTTATACGTTCAAACACACACACACACACCATGCATCGCACAAGAGCACACATTGTTGCACTATGAACAAGCACACGCATGCACGCTCTCGCCGCAGCCGCCGGTAATCGTTTAAGATATGCCCACAAAGGGCAGATGGAGGTAAAGGGGACATGCACTCCAGCGTGTCAGCGCAACATGCATCTCCCTGTAAATCAATGAAAGATGATGTGAGCTCTGCATCCCAGCTGTTTGATATGCAAACGGCTTTTCTATGCAAATTTGTCTCGACAGCTTTAGAAACACAGGGCAGGAGAGTGGCTTCGAGGCCCAGGTGTACTGAGGGAAGGGAGGATTAAAAAATATATATAAAATCCCCAGCCCGTTCGCACGAAAAGGCGTATAAATGCCACGATCATGCACAGGGCGTTTAGCGTGCATTAAATACACATTTATTGATTTCCGTGTGTCTTTTGTACGCCATGTATGCTGTCCTGACTGCAATGTAAAAGCAAGGTTAGTGACGTAGAATTAAAAGCAAGAAAGACCACCTTTTGGAGGTGGATGGGTCCAACAAACACAGGACTTTTAACCAGGAGATCCGTGTTTGACCGCTGTTTTGTTATGTAAGTTACGTTAGTGACATTTGTCAAGTGTTTTTTTAATGACGTTTGTGGCGTGTCGTCCGTACTTGTTTCCGTACTTATTTAACTAAGTTTACGTACTTATTTTAAGCCCAACCATGACGTTTTCCCTTACCCTAACTAGGTTTTCTTGCCTGAACCTAAGTTAATGTTTTTCTTGCCTAAACTTAACTGCGGACGATTGCGTGGCCTACAAATGACACTCGAAAATGCTAAAATGTGTCCTCATGACACAGGGAATGTCCATGTAATGTCGTGGTATTTATACGACTTCCAGTGAGATCGGTTTGAATAATCCCCACCGAATCACAAACAGCCGATTTGGACAAGAGGTTTGTTTAATGATGTTTGCACCCCCACTTCTTCCCTTTTTCCTCCCCTTCCATTCACCCTAATTCTGGGATCATCTCTCAAAACGGCATAAAAGGTGCTCGGTCGACACAAAGCACCTACAGCTATTATGAAAGTGTGAGCAAACATCATACTATTCCAAAGAAAAAAAAAATGTCTTCATCAAAGGAAATGAAACCAGATAGCGTTTTGTGTTCTTTCTCCGTTCCGAGTGTAAGATATATCCCCTCCCTTTCCTTTCACGGCGTGGTTGTTGGAAGTTCGTGCTCGCTTTAATCCCGTGTGTGCGCCTCTGCGTAGCGCGGGCCTGCTCTCGGCATGACTCCCATTGTGGCGTTCGCTCATTGTGTCTGTGGAATAAAGCTGCCTGTGTTGTCTAGCCAGCTTCCTGCTTCAAACACCGCATGGCTGCTCTGTGGAGATCTCCCTCCTCCCATCCTCCCCTCTCTCTCTCTCTCTCTCTCGTCATTCACCCTCTCATCTCAATTGTTTACCTCTGTCCTCTCGGCCTGTCTCGCTCCATCTTACTTGACTCTACAACCGCCCCTCCTTTCTCCCCTCCTGTCTTAAGAAAACAAACCTGCTCTTTTGAGCTTGGGCTGTACAGTGAGAGGGATGAGGGAGGAGGATGGGAGGGTTCTTTAACAAGAGAGGAGTGGGTAAAGAGGTGCAGCCAAAGAAAACTGAGGACCAAAGAAGGGGAAATGAACTGACACATAATGGCACACAAGCATGACTCACTTTTCATGATCGCTTTTCAATGCTTGAGTCATTTTTGAGCTGCCACTTGAGCTAATATACAAGCGCTAATGTTCGTCTGGGGAAAAGCTGAGACAAAACAGAAAGAGAGCATGTAACGCACACCCCGGTACGAACTTGGAAAGAGCAACGTGAACTTAAAATTCTCCACAGGTGATACTTTTCTCCGTGCCCATGACTTCTTGCAAGCGAACCAAGTGGCACAGCAGTAAAGAAACGGGCTCCACTTCAGATTTCAGGTTAATAAATCATATAGGAGAGGCTTGTTAAATTGAACTTTATATAACTTCCGTGTAAAGGTCAGCGCTCTCTTTTTCGGAGGTAATTTAAAGATTAGAGGAGTCAGTGTTTCCATCACACTCACACACACATTCAGGCGGGCGTATATGCATGCACACGTATAGACGCGTGCACATGTGCCATTCACATGGAAGCAGCAGGCAGGCCGAAGGTGAGAAGGGGCCCGAGGTGAGACTTTTTAATAATTTCTTCACCCGTGCAAACTTATCTGGGCGCCATTTGCTCAGACCCGAGCAAAGTCCAGCTCTAATTCCCGTAGCAGCTAATAATAGTATTTCCATTCTTTTTCTTTGAATCGAGGTCTTGTTTGACAGATTAGAATGTCATTAAAAGCTGCCCATGCTGAGAAGCTCCAGATGTTGTCATTGATTGGTGTGACAGCCTGCTGGAAATTTCAGTCGCTGGTTGTCTCACTAGCGAACTTGATGAAAGCTTTGACTTGCTTACAGGTACCTGATTTTGTTATAGCTTGAAATAGGACCCTTAAAATGCCAAGAATTATGTTCCGGTCACTTTTGATCAAAGTTTGCAGTTTAAAATGAATTAAAAAGGAAAGGAAGAAAACACAAATTAATATTAATTGAAAAGATAAAATTCTGAAAAATCCAAGTAAATGCAGTGACACGTTTTTTTTTCTTTATTGGATGGCCCTTAAATATCAAAGCCTTACCTTCATTGCGTATATACTGTAAATCCACCAGAGATAGTCTAGGCTGTATAATGATTTTGACAAAGGGTTCGGAGCTGGAACTGGAGGTCCAATCAAAGTCAATTCTCCTTTCTTTCATGGAGATAAATACTCCGTTTCAAATTGTATGTTGTATTGCTGTGATGGTCTGTTAACAGAACCCCATCGCTGCCAACTAGTCTTACAAAAACACTGGAGCTCATATCATTAGCAACATTGGAAAACAGGATAACTCTCCAAAGTTAATTGAAAGATTTGTTGTTGCGCCTTGGTAGCCAAATGGTTACAGCCCATGCCATATAACCACAATGTCCTGGGTTTGATTCCAAAGGCAAAGAATCCTCCCCAAAAAATGTGTGTGTCATTTCCAGTGACTTCTCCCTTCACAGATACACACTGACATGAATGACAGTGACCACCTCTGTCTGTATGATACTCACTATTTTAAATCACAGGATGCAAACTTCACTTTTCATCCTTTTGGTACAGTAAAGCTGCAATATTGTGTTTGACCACACACACTGGCTGACATTCAGCAGCTGTTACAACCCAGAGGGGCGTTATTTCACTCTTTTGAGGAAACTCAATGGAACATGTGGAAGATATGGCCACAGCAATGAAATAAGTGTCTGTTATTTGACAAATAAAATGTTCAAATATGCCTTCTAGGTGGTTGCAAGGGGGTCCAGGCTTGTTGCTACAGGAGCACTGACATATGGCTGCTTCACATTGTGTATATTGTTTTGTATGTGCGACAGGTCTTAGATTCCCCGGGCCACTGCGGTAAGGACTCAGCGGACAGTTTGGGTTGTAATTTTACAGTTCCTCCTCATTTTCTCTTCTAAAAAAATGTGACTAATTTGGGGGTTTGTATCGTCGTCATGCTCGTCGCCACATTCTGAGGTTTCAGCGAAGGCTTTGGTGAGTACAAATTATAAAGTTGTATTAAACCATTGTTGTCTTTTAAAGGGCCCTCCCTTTAAACCAATAAACCCAAGATTGTCAAGACCATCATTTGTGTCATCTTTAACCTCTCAATTGGTAAAAACAGAGAGCTAAGTAAGAGACTTGAGTGAACTTTCAACAGTACTGACATTTGACTTTGGGGTTTGGACTAAGCAGATACTTAAAGCTGCTACGAGGAACTTTAATTTTGTTTAGATTTTGGCGGTCCCTGTGGACAAACCCAGTAGTGTTTCCAAGCACCAGATTCCCTTTAGAAAACCTCATTTTACTGCAGCAGGGTCTCTGACAGTCTGCTCCGCTCAGTCCTGGTTCTGGTTCTACTGTGCCTCCCTTCCCTCCAGCAGGCCCGGCAATACGGCATGGGCCTCTAGCAGTATGGTGTCAGTGTTGGATCACAGCGGGGACTGGCAGAGCAGCGAATCCGGATCTCGATCTCTCCGCGGTGAGCTGGTCACTGCCGGAGGCCCCGCTGGAGACTGAAGTGAAGGAGTTACTGTTGAATCTGCATGATTTTGTATATGTCTCGCGAAATCCGACCTGGTCGCACTGATGACAAGCATTAAGAATAACGATATAGAAATAGCCAATCTCCTCACTGATGGTCTGCAGGTCATATAGAGGCATCACTATCACACTGACGCTGTTTCAAAACCAGTTAAAAGTTCCTTACACTAACTTTAAGTTGTTCCTCAATATTGAAAGTACCTCTGGTTTTCTATCCTGTGAGCTAGTTAAGTGCATTATTCTGGCATACCAGGTGTGAATGACTCCCTGATGGCTGGATGGCTTCTAGATGACTAGAGACAAAGCCAGCGAGTAGAGGAAGAGACAAAGAGTTTGAGCTCAGATGTCAATCAGAGTAATACTTTAAAAAAGCACCTCCCTCCTCCTCCTCCTCCTCCTCCCCCTCTCTCCTCTTCCTCCTCTCAGAGAGGCCTGTCACATGCACTTTGCGCTGACGGCTGACGGATCGGGCCAAGACACTCGTCTCAGGGCACTCCTCTATATATCGTTAATTTAATGCATGATGACGTGGCCAATTACAGTGGGCCTGCACGCTCAAATAGCATGTCAAAACCTGTGTATCAATCTATTAGATCCCGTCTCCTTGCACATTACAAGGCACCTTAAAGCTCATCCCTGGCGCTGGAGGAAAGTGCTGACCTCATGGGAAACAGGCCTCTGATCCTCTCTCCGGCCTTTTAAAGTCCATAAAAAAACATAACGTGACTTAAACTGGCATGAAAGTGAGATCAGGGTATAGGAGTAAGAAATATATGGCTGTATATGTGCATGGATATGTATGCATATATTCAAAGAAGTGTTACTGTCGCGCAAGAGGCTTTTTACCTCTTAGCGTTTGTAGACCACTAAGTTGACATGGTCCGTGGTAATGGGAAGCGGTTGGTTGGTGCACTGCAATGATGAGGCTGAGCTGTGTTGCCTCACTTGAAACTTCTCCTTTGTCTCTCTCTCTCTCTCTCTCCTTCCCTCTCTCTTTCCTTGCCTCCCTCCCTTCCTCCTCGTGGGATTTTCTTGCTGACAGGAGGGGCTGTGAAGTTTGACTGGCTCAGCTCAGGCTTTGATGCTGTCACTTCCCATCCACTCAGAGAGTTCAAGGCCATCAAGCTCTTGCAAATGAGCAGACACTGGCGCAAGGAGATGTACTGAGCGGTGAGGCCAGGGGCATCTTGTCCGTCCCCATGCCCAACGTTGCACTTTCTCAGCTACAGGGCGATGGTGTGCTGCAACCAGTCATGTGCCTCCTACAATGTATGAATCAAAATGAAATGATAGTATATAGAAAAGGAGCTCATTTCCTCTTCAACAACAATGACCAAATAACATATCAGAGAGTTTTGAGGTGCCTGTTGACTTATGTTAATTATCCAGGTGTGGAATAATGAAGCTATAACCATAGACTGTATAAGAAGTGGACTTAGTCACCGTGACGTCACCCATTGGTTTGTGGACCGCCGTTTTGAAGCCTCGAGTTCAGCATCTTGGCTGTCACCATCTTGTTTTTTTGGAACAAGAAGTGACATGAGAGGGTGGAGCTAAACACAACCGAACGCAGAATAAGACATTTCATAGGCGACCAAAATGTTACAATTAACTTTCATGAACTGAAAGCAAACTGTGAAAGGGTTAAAGTTCTGAGACAAAAACACGGACAACTCCTAGGCCGGACAATGGCATGTTAGCGACCTGTCAATCACAAGGTAGCCACGCCCTAAAGCATCCCCTGCTTTATGGTCTATTTGACTCTAAATGGGACCATCATTTACTAAATGAACATCATGCTTTATTGAAGAAGACTTGAAACTAGCGATTGAGAACATAAATTGTTTACTAAGGTTATAAATCAAGTGAGAAGTTGGGTCATTTTCTCAATCAAACTTATTTTTGTAACCAGAGGAGTCGCCCCCTGATGGCCATTAGCAAGAATGCAGGTTTAAGGCGCTTACGCATTGGCTTTACTTTTCAGAACCGGAGGTTGCCGCCTTGGTTGTTACGAAGTGTTCAAGCTGAATGCAAAATTGAATAATAAGTAAATGAAGAACGCAGATGGACAATGGTCAAAGACACAAGATGAATATATGTCAACTATATATGTATTGTTGCTAGCTAGCTACAGGTAGCATATGTAGCTACAGTCTGTTTGTGGTTAATCAACACAGACTGCAAAGTCACTTCAGTGGTTAAATTAGCACAAATTTTGTGAGCCACGCTGTCCAATCTGATCACACCTTTATTTAAACAACCAGGAGTGAATTTCTCCATGGTTTAAATGCAAACCTGTCGCCAAACAAGAATGTTGATATTGGATGATTCTGCAAACCCTGGAGTTCATTTATTTTTTATTTTTTTATGTTCAATGCCAACATTTTCAAAATTCTCCTCTCTAGAATATCTGTGCATGGCAACAAGGTCATGGAAAGATCATGATCTCATTAATGAACTATGGTCGAGGTCAGGGCTGCCAATCATCAGCCGAGAAGCCCCCGGAGTCAACTCGCATTTTGTCAGTCGCATCACTGCACTTTTCTTTAGATGCATCAAAGTACACATCAGATAACAGCATGACAGGCTGTACACTTTAACAAACCAATGTTTGTCTCAAAATTACCTAACTAAAAAAACTAACAGTGATGGAAACAAGAGGGCAGCACAACGGAGGGCAGTGCGACGCAGAGCAGCGTGACTCGTTTCTGTCTGCTGCTCCGATGGTCTCTGGTCCGGTGCCGAATGTTAGTTCTGTCCAGAGTGATTGGCTCTTCAGCTGACATCGCTGACAGCAGCCAGGATGGAACTAATTGAACTATGACCAGAACACACACTTTTTTTATTTCTCTGACTTTGAGGGAATGTGAAGTTGTTACAGATGATGAACAATGGCATAATTGTGAGTCTTGCAGGTGAAACATGAGACATGTAGGCTGTTATAGGAGTTTAGTGTGGGACATGTCCATGAATAATATATTTCTCATAATTCTGGTTAGGTGCATTGAAGATAAACACATCAGTAATACAGAAAAATATAGATAGATAATAAAAAGCATCAACCACAAACACATGAAGATTTACGTACAAAAGTCAATTCTAAAAATCCTGATCTGGGTACAGCCCTATTTGAGGTATGGTTATGGTCGGGCAACTAAACACTTAAAGCTAAGGTTGAGAGCTTTCTAGTGACCGTTGATTACCGGAGTGTGAAGGCTGCAACAGTCAGATGTAAATCAATAGACATGGAACTCATGGCCCAGTCCTAAATACTTTTTTTGCAACACCCTTGTTGTAAACAGTTTTTGGGTTTACATTTCCGACCCAGTTTTATCAGAAGGGTGAGAAAGCGAACATCACTCTCCCTATACCCGACTCACTTTGCAAACAGCTACTACCACCGAAATGCCCTTTAGCACATCAGTGTTATGAGAATCCACTCTGAATGCACCTGCGGGGTTAAAGAAAGCATTAAAATGTGCTCATGTGGACTCTCGCTATAAACAAACTACTCTTTAAAGATAAGCATTCCCTGAATATGTATGACAGTGTCAGCGCTCACTTACCCGGTATCATCTACATAGGCTACATTAAAAGACAGTTGTGTGTGTTTGAGAGTGTGTTTTTGTTTGCGTGACTCTTCTGCAGTTTGCAGCGGTGTTATGTAAAAGATCCAGTAGAGTTTTGTAAAACTGTGCTCTACCTTGTTGTCTGCACCACACAGCTGACAGATACAGTGATAGGAAGAGAAGGTGCGTGTTCGTGCCAGTGTTAGTGTGTGGTGAACTTCAAATCATCATTTGTGTGTCTTTACAAGCATGTACATGAGAGCTACAACCATAAGTGCGACCAATGTCAATTGCACGTGTGCTTTCGTGTGTTTTGATAAACCCTGAATGTTTAGAGTGTGTGTGTGTGTGTGTGTCCCTGTGTGTGTGAGCAACAGTGACGGCCACTGATCTCTGGAGTGACAGGGCTAATCTCCCCGGTTACTGTCCCGCTCTCCCCGTCCTGTCGTGCTCCAAGTGGCTCTCTGATCAGCTCGCATTAAAGCTAAACACTTTGACTGATTTGGAGGAAAATCAAAATCAATTTGTACCAGGGCCCTCTATTTGGAGCCGTCCCCCCCGGGCCCTGGAGCTTGTCACATCCCCTCGGTGTGGAATTGACGTTTTGACACGCAAAGTTAGATTAAAAAAGAGACAGAGAGAGAGAGAGAGAAAGAGAGAGAGAATAAGAGAGAGAGAAAGAGAATGAAGTTCCTCCAATCCACTTCCATCATTTCCCAAACCAGCCATGAGATCAAGGTAGCCTGGGATATGTCACCGCCGAACAGGTTCAATCAGGGGATGTCAGTCAGTTATGTAAGTGTTAGCGCACGGTTGTTTTCGAGTAGGTCCCATGATACTGAGAGGAAAACCGGCAAAAGGACTCACGAACTGATGAACAAATTAAACTGGCGTTTGACGGACGGGGAGACCAAAAGACGGCTCGGGGACAAGCTGACTGACAGGCTTGATTGAAAGCGGGGCCACAGAGGAGTGACAGGCTAACAGACAGATGGAGTGTGACAAGCTAAAGCTGGTTTGTGACACCGAACACCATCAGACATGAGGCGACGGCGACGACATTTGCGGCGTTTGACGGACAGAAGGTTGTCACAGCGAGTAAAAGTAGCGAAGGGCGATTGGCTCGGGGAGGCTTATCTGAGAGTTTGTTCCTCTGTTTTAACATTTGCATGTGTGTGTGTGTGTGTGTGTGTGTGTGTGTGTGTGCGACAGGAGAGGCAGTCTGGAGTGGGGAGGGACGGAGGGCATATTGAATTAAAGTGACAAAAAGTGGGGATGTCGAATGAGGGAGAAAGAGAGATCAGGTCATATGGAGGTGAGTGGCCTTATCACACACACACACACAGAGGATGTGGTCCATTTGCAGTGACACGTGTAGCGATATCTCAGCTGGCGTCAGCGAGGAGACGAGCTGTTTGTCGGCCTTGACAGTTTTGGGTGGGCTCAGTGCATCACACCAGCTCCTCCACTGTGAACTCTGCTGAGCCAACGTCAATCTCCCGCTGTCTTATGGGGATTTCAAACTTGAACAAAACGGGGGAGGGCAGAGAAATAAAGGAAGAAAAATATCTGAATGTGAACCTAGAGTAGTCTTCAGTTTTCTTTTAATTTCACCGCACCTTCGATTTAGGTTTGCTTCATGATCCTCATCTGTTTTTTTTCCGCTGTGTAATCACCTGCACTTGTAATGAATTGAGACACTGTTGTGACTTGTTTGTAAAACTAGCTGTTTTATGTGTTTGTGCATAAACACATGGATCAACTTCACTTGATTTTCAGGCATCATCGGCTCTTGATAGCTGCAGGGTTTCAGACCACCCCCATTTAATTAGCTTGATTATATTGTTAGGTTTTTTTTTTTTTTTTTTTACTCGCCGACATAACCGCAGCCGCTCTTTTAATTAGAATTAATTGCGCTCTAAGTGGAGGTCTTTCAATGAACATTAATATAAATTGTTAACTAATTAATCATCTCGTTGCTGACTCTTTCCTCCCGTTTGTTAAAGCTCATCGTGACCTCGCCGTGTCTCATGGTTTTCTGCAGAGGAGGTGGAATTTTTTTCACCAGCAATTTCAAAACCGGGGAAATTGACACAAAACCATGTGCCAGTCAACGTCTCGTATCCTATTGGTATTCATTAGGGTCACCCCTCCTTGACCTCTCGGCTAATATGATATCATGGTCAGTGTGTAAGCGAGTGAATCGGGCGTGTCATGGTGCTGACATTACAGGCAAGTCATGCTCGCTAATGGGCGACGGCTCTGACGTCCAGTCCTGTCACGTGGTTCAACCCCGCGATGTCATGGCGCTGACAGGCCTATTAGCTGTGGTAGACGGAGAGGGGGGTGTTGACACAGATAGCCCCTGACAGAGGGAGATGTAGGAGAGAGTAGGATCTGTTGACACAGATAACCCCGGATAGGAACAGAATGGTAGGGGGGAAAATATATGTAAGAGAAGCAACATAAGTCTGTTTGGAAGCCAACTGTTCAGACCTGGCATTAACATGGGTCAGGTGTGAATGACCCAAGCTGTATTGAGGACGCACTGAGATCCGATCGCTCAGACCACATTCGGTAGTGGCCTGGGCCGCATATGGCCACATTCTTTCAGCAGTGTGTACGCAAATGTGTCCACATTAAGGACCGCCTACTCAACTGACGTGTGTGTGTGTGTGTTTGTGTGTGTGTGTATGCTTGTGTAGCTGTGAATTACACTGCGCGTATACTTTATGAAGGTGATAACATGATGGTAAACACAATAATACTGCCTGTGACAAAGTGAGTGAGAACACACCATTTTTCCCCATTTTCATGGCAACATTTCATACTAATTTATCCTTGCTTGTTTAATCTTTGTTGAACCATAACTCCATCATCTGTAACTTGCAGACACATTCTATCCCGGGTTTGTTTGTGTTTTGCATTATGTTAAGTTAGAGTTCATCACATCTTTAGGTTAAATTAAAACACAGACCAGCATTGTTAACTTTAGTTATTGTTTTTTGGTTTAGTTCTGACTTTGATAAGTTAATCATTTTCCTTTGTCTCCGTCTTACAATACCCACCATGTACTCCATAAACAAAAGGAAGAAGTACCAAAAAACCTCCTGATTTTATGCACTGAGTGACATAATCAGTGATGTCACTGGAGTGGACCAAGCAGAGGGGGGGAGGTAAATCTGGGTAAAGGAGTTATGTATGTTTATTATGATAAGTTAGCAATGGTTGCAAATGTATGTTTTGTAGTGATATGTGGGAAGGTGTTTTGCTGGTAATTTAGTGAGAATCAACTACTTTATTAGTCATCTCTTTTTCTGAAGAAGGTTCTGGGTTTCCTGCAGGAATGGTACAGCCTGCTGCTGATTGACTTCTGCTGATGGAAGGTGTCTATTTAAGCAGCTGCTGTTTGGCTGTTACGGTGGTGGGATGTCAGTGTGTAGCTGTGTGTGTGTTAAAGCCATGTAGGTTGTGCTAATATGAGTTGGACGTCAAGTATGGCTGTTTGCACATGATGTTTTGTTACTTTGAGTTAAGTTTCGCTCAGTTAAGCCGTGCTAACTGTTTGTTTTCTTTTGTTTGTACCTACTTTGATCAGCCTGCCGGGGTAGCACGGTGCTAGTTGCTTGTGAATAGGAAACTTTGTCCAGGTACAACCAAAGGATTTTGAGTCTCTGGTCAGGCTTCTTAATACTCCCACATTGTCAACAGCAGCGCCTTCCTTCCGTTCTGACTTTCACAATAAAAGCCCCAGACATATACATTGCGTCAAGAGGCAACTCAACAAAATAACTTAATATATAGTTATTTAGCTCAATAGCTTGTTGGTGATCTGACAACTCCCTGCCCACTCGCAAGCTCTCTGAAGCTGATACCGAGGACCCCAGGGACCACCGGTAGTCAACAACCTTTGTTTTTTTAGGCTCATAAAATGTACCCAATTTCACAAATATGTAGACACAAACAATGCATTTGATTTTTGCCAATGTAAATTATTTGGGTTACATGTTTATTTGCATATCGAGCAGGGAAGTGAGATCCGACCACAAGTGGTCACTTGAGACGCATGTGGAGACGCTTTCTAATGCCAGGTGTGAACGGACGGGTTAGAACTCACAAGACTGCTGATCCATTACATGAAAGTTAAAAAGTTGGAATAATGGCTTGATAGAAAAAAAACTGAATCCTGAGTCTGGCCTGGTTAAGAACAATAGATCCCAGTTAGGGTCCAAAAATGGAAATCTAATTAATGACTACAGTAAGGGAGTCCGGGGTATGAATATTATAATTATATGCAATTGCACAGCTATAGTAACAGAAATGGATTCATACAACTTTTTTCAACTATTTGCATTATTATCCTACATAAAAGAACTGCTGAGTGGTTCCTTTTAAGTGAGCATGGCCGGGCATTAAATGAGGCTATTCTGTGGAGACCAACAGCAAGTTCAGATATTAGCAGGAACAGAGTAATACTGAGAAGAAGAAATACAATCTAAGCATGAGTGCACTCTTATGTTGCTAACTATGGCTATGTTTAGCGTTAAGAGGGGTGGTTTTGGGCGGGTCAGAGTAATGGATAAATGGGCCCTTTGGGATCTTTTGCACAGTTAATTCAGTCAATTTATGTGTTTTGGTTTGTTTGCTTGGTTTGGGGATTTTTGCAAAGTTGTACACCATCTGTCAAGTATTTCTATCTGGAATGATACTGTGTGAATCTCGAACTGCAAATACTTGATATGATCTTTTGATTATTTGGAGGAATAATACATTAATGAGGTTTATTAGTTTTGCTGTTATGCCATTTGCAGCATATTTGACCAACACAGATATCAGACTGGTGGTAATGGATACCAATGGTTTCAGCCAATGACTTACAGTTCTATGTCAAATCATTGATTTCATCTGTTTGTAAAATGATTTATACCCTACTATATATACTACTATATAGTGTTCTGCACCATACAGGTGGAAGTGACTGTTGTTTTGCTAAGTCAGTAAAACTCCATTTGAGCACAGCATCAGTTGCCTGCCTTTATCTGCACTTGGGTCCTTATCTGACTACAGTCAACAACTAATCCTGTCATGATATGGACTTTGTGTGATGAAAATTATGACCAGACCAGCACTGGTAACAGAGGGGGGGAACGGTGCCAGCTGGGGACCAAACACCTAATCTAGGATTAGTTCCCAGAACAAAAATAGATATCTGATATCACCCGACCTGTGAGTGATCAGGATCAGTCAGAATGTCTCCATCAGAGAGAAGGTGAACTTCACAGACCGACTTACTGAGGGCCTGGGTTGGATGATTTAACTTAAGGTGGATATTTTGAAAGGTTGACAGTAAGTGAAAAAATCACTATAATACAGATGAAACATCTCTTGTGTTACTCATTACCAGCCAGAGGTGGGACCAAGTCATTGTTTTACAAGTCACAAATAAGTCTCAAGTCTTTGCACTCATGTCCAAAGTCAAAACAGTCAAGTCCTAAGTCAAGTCAGAAGTCAAGACAGGTAAGTACCACGTAAAGTCCCATGTCAAGATCGACAATTCCCGAGTCAAGACTGACACGTCCCAAGTCAGGTCCCAAGTCAAGTTTGAAGTCAAGTCCAAAGTCAAGACAGGCAAGTCCTGAGTCAAGTCCCAAGTCAACACTGGCAAGTCCCAAGTCAAGTCCCAAGTCAAGATTGACAAGTCCCAAGTCAAGACAGGTAAGTCCAAAGTCAAGAAAGGCAAGTCCCGAGTGAAGTCCCAAGTCAACACTGGCAAGTCCCAAGTCAAGATTGACAACTTCCAAGTCAAGTTCCAAGTCAAGACAGGCAAATCCAGAGTCAGGTCCCTCGTTCTAAACTTTGAATTTCAAGTCCAAAACAAGTCATAATGTGCTCTTCACCAAATGTAATGCCATTTGTGTGTCCGTCTGTCATTTTCAACCTGCATGTTTTGCATAATGCAACTCATTTCTTGTTGACCACCATGTAGTTTTCGTTGGCAAACAAAATTATCATTGGGTATATTCTTTTCCAACTGGCGCACATTAACGGAACGTTAGTTCTTCATGGTTCACTCCTGCAACCTGATTGGATGCTGTCGGATTGGTTCGAACAAATTGGGAATTAAGTGTTGACTTGATGAGCATGAATAGCGTTAACGTTAGTTGATTCAGGAAATTAAAGTAAATTAATTGATTTGTGTTACACTTTTTAAATAACATACTTTTAAACTTTGGACTTGGAGATTGAGTCAAGTCGAGTCTAAAGACATCAAATTTGATGACTCATGTCTGTCCACACCTCGGTGACGATAACAAATTATACTATACAGTAACAAACATGTTGCCATTCAACAGTGAGGAGAGATGAGTATAGGCTATAAAGCTGGGTGTAGTTTACAAGGGGCTGGAGGATCTAAGGGATCAGATCTGCAGCCGTAAGCTAGAGCCTGGTGATTTAAAGAAGAGAGGGGTATGTTGAAACAGAGAGCTCTCAAGCGATAACATATGAACTATTCAGTCTGGGAGAGGGAGGGAGAGAGAGAAATGGAAAGAAGGCAGTGTTCCTTTTCAGATATGCCAAATGTCTAGGATAATGGTGTGACATACACATAATGCACTTTGGGCTCCAGGCTAGGCGGGATGACACTATCTCAATCATGCTCCACCGACACAAACACTCTGATGTTCCCCAGCTGGCCCAGGAAGACAGCAAGGTTAGAGCACACACACACACATACACACAGATATCCATACACGAGCACAGAGTTGATGGTTATAGCACACACTCGGTCCCCTCCCCCTCACATTCATTGGGATGCGTTGCACTGCAGGTAATGGTGATGATCGAAAACGACCAGGACCTAATAAGACCAGCAGCTAAATGACACACTTCATCTCTGTTGCTCATCACAACATTGCTATGTGGAGCTGTTCGACTGCATTATTGTCTCAGCACTGGGCTGTGCATGTTGAATAGTTCTCAGAAAGGGCTTTATTTCTTATGTCTTTTAAGGCTTATTTATCAGAATCTCCGTTTGAGGCATTTTTGCAAGCAGGCAGAGTGGATGGTAAACCCACCAAAACTCAACTACCTGTTTGCTAAGCACCCCAGCAGTATACGTTGACAATGATGGCAGATTCACCAATCGAAATTCTTAGTGATTTGTGAAACAATGGGTCCTTGATTTCAGACAGAGATGAAAGCAGGCATCTTTCTAGCAAAGACCGGCTAGCTTATTGGGCTAATGTTAGCTCAGTTGGTTGAAAACACTATTTCACTCCCTTTTTAATGTTTCAATCAAGTGAAGCTTGACCGTATGAATTTCTACAACAAGGGAGTGTTCAGACTCCATTGTTTTGTCTTTTGATTCCTCCAAAGCAAGAAGTGAGAATGTGTTGCATAGATTGACATCTGCTAGTTGCACCTACATTTTAGCAAATAGCAATTTTAGCAATTTAAGAAGACTAAAATACTTGGAAGAACATGAGACACTTTTTTCCTACAGCAGTCTGACAACACAACCGCTATTTACTAGGGCTGTCAATCGCTTAAAATATTTAATCACGATTAATCACATGATTGTCCATAGTTAATCGCGATTACTTGCAAATTAATCGCATATTTTTCATCTGTTCAAAATGTACCTTTTAAGGGAGATTTGTCAAATATTTAATACTCTTATCAACACGGGAGTGGAAAAAATATGCTTTCTTTATGTAAATGTATGTATATATGTATTATTTTAAATAAATTAACAACACAAAACAATGACAAATATTGTCCAGAAACCCTCACAGGTACTGCATTTAGCATAAGAAATATGCTCAAATCATAACATGTCAAACTGCAGCCCAACAGGAAACAACAGCTGTCAGTGTGTCAGTGTGCTGACTTGACTATGACTTGCCCCAAAACTGCATGTGATTATCATAAAGTGGGCATGTCTGTAAAGGGGAGACTTGTGGGTACCCATAGAACCCATTTCCATTCACATATCTGGAGGTCAGAGGTCAAGGGACCCATTTGAAAATGGCCATGCCAGTTTTTCCTCACCTAAATTTAGCTAGTATGACATGTCAGTATCTTCACTCCACCTTTAAAACCGAGCCCACTACAACCTAAAAAAATCACAAGTAGCGTTAATGAGTTAAAGAAATTAGTGGCGTTAAAAAAAATGTGCGTGAACGTGTTACCGTGTTATGTTTGACAGCCCTAATTAATACACTGCTAAATAATTGCTCATGCATTCAGTGTTTCATTGGTGAGAGGAAGAAATCATTTATTTTTTGCAAGATTTGGATGGTCTTGCTTTAAGCTATGTGATGGTAGACCAGCACTTATTATGATACCATATTTAGCCACAAAGCAATGATCGAGAATCCCTTTAAAATACACACACAATACAATCTTGTATTTAACTTAAAATAAGGTACAAACGCTGAATGCTAGCAGCCATTAGGTTCTACTCATGCCTCAATATTATGCACCAAAAGGAGTCAGGCAAGGCTGAGGTTTGTGTGCATTTTTGGGTATTTTTAACCATTATCCTCCATATTTGGCATCTCAGTGAGTGTTTGTCTACCTACCATCTCTCTCTCTCTCTCTCTCTCTCTCTCTCTCTCTCTCTCTCTCTCTCTCTCTCTCTCTCTCTCTCCTCCTCACTGTCTCTTTTTTTTTTTTCTGCTGCAACCACCCATCGTCAGTTTCTCCCCTCAATGCTGGGAGCACACAGGCAGACTCCTTCCACTCACCAGGGTGTAATCTCTCTTTGTTTACACTGCCAAGGGGTTATTTGGCTGTCTGTTAGAGTGTGACACAGACAGCGCTACACTGTCAAAGACAGCCTCAGCACACTGCAGACAAGCCGATTCTGCATTCAGTGTATCTAACACGTCAGCCCGCACTGACAGTATGTGATAGCCTACAATCACACAATACGCTCTGAAAGACAGGATCCATCCATATGTCAGGAGAAAAAAAAAAAAAAAAAAAAAGATTGGAGAATGGCCATTGGCTGTGGTTACACTTGTCATTTCACCCTGAGTTTTAAGACCTGATGGTAAAGATGGGATTTTGGCAGATTGCATCACCGCATACCCACACTTGGCCTGAAAATTGCTGTCATGTGATTCCTGTTGCTGGATTTATTGAAAACTGAGTCTGCATTATTTTTCACTGCCCCCCCAACTGCCATGTGTTCATGTATAATATGTATCTAGATTACATTCACCATGTAAAAATGCAAATAAAATAGCAAGCCTGACCTCAGATCTCAAAGCAGAGTGGCAAATGCATGTGCCTATATTTACTCACCTGTGTATTCTATATATAAATAGTGACGTCTGGAGTCCAAATACCCTCAGCACAATCATAATAAATATATATATATAGACAAAAAAAAATACATTCTGTAGCATTTCTCTGCTACTAACTTGCATATCATTCCAGATCCAGCCACTCCCTCCTGTCCCTGCAGCAACCCCTTTCCTGCCGTTTACATCACCTGACTTTCCCCACCCACTTACTCACCTGCTCCCCATTTCCCCTAATCAGCCCAGCAGTATATATATACCAGTTCATTTCCGCTAGCTCTCCGCCGCATTGTCATGTCCGCATCCGCCCTAGCTTTCCAGCATTGTTCATTCTGCCTGCCTGTTTCCCGGTTTGATGATTCTCCACCTGCCCCCTGCCTGGTTAAGGATGCCTTCGCTGATTGGTTTCCTGGTTTTGACCTTTGCTTGTTACTGGATTAAAGCTGTTAAGAAATTTTGCTCCTACCCGTCTCTGTGTCCTGATTCTGACTTTGAGTCTGCTCTGTGCCGCACACATTACAGACGCACTTTGAGAAAACACACCCCATGCTTATACAATAACTAAAAATAATAATAATTATGTATATATATTACGGCTGTTAATCCATTAAAATATTTTATCGGGATTAATGGCATGATTGTCCATAGTTAAGCACGATTAATCACAAATCAATCACACATTTTTTATCTGTTCAAAATGTATATTAAAGGGAAATTTGTCAAGTATTTAATACTCTTATCAACATGGGAACAGGGAAATATGCCACATTTATGCAAATGTATGTATATGGAAATCAATTAACAACAAGAAACAATGACAAATTCTGTCCAAAAACCTTTAAAGGTTCAGCATTTAGCATAAAAATATGCTCAAATCATAACATGGCAAACTGCAGCCCAACAGGCAACAACAGCTGTCAGTGTGTCAGTGTGCTGACTTGACTATGACTTGCCCCAAACTGCATGTGATTATCATAAAGTGGGCATGTCTGTAAAGGGGAGACTCATGGGTACCCGTAGAACCCATTTTCATTCTCATATCTGGAGGTCAGAGGTCAAGGGAGCCCTTTAAAAATGGCCATGCCAGTTTTTCCTCGACAAAATTTAGCGTAAGTTAGGAGCGTTATTTAACCGCCTTGGCGACAGGCTAGTATGACATGGTTCCAATGGATTCCTTAGGGTTTCTTCAATCTCCCAAAGATTTTGTGATTGTGTTAATGCGTTAAACATTGCATTGATAATACATAATTACATATGGTGATATGTAATTGTAAAATTGCATCATACATTCATAGAGCATGTATCTTTTATGATTATCTGATTGGATAATTTACCCAACACTTATGTGGAACTGTTATGATACTTGTCCGCTTAATAAAATTAATATACCAGCAATAATCAAGACAGTGGAATTTAATTTTCATTACTTTTTTTTTATCCAGTTCAGTTCAGGTGTGTCAGTTATTTTTTGAGTGATGAAATATTATCACATTAAGCAAAATTATAATTATTTTCACATTAATCATTTTAAATTTCAGATATATTATTTATTGCTCATACATACTGTATACATACAATAATTTAATTTTGATTTATATATTAATTTAGTAGTAATTTAGTTTGTGAGGGTATGTACCTGTGGTGACTAAAACAGTAGTCAAAATTAAAGTGGTGGGCATGACCTTGGTGTTTCTCAATGGTGTGACTGTAGGTTCATACCGTACATGTCATAGCTTTATATATGTGGCTTTGTGATTATTTATGGTGCCTGATTTATCTTTAACCTCAAAGTTATGTAACAAAATAAATAATAATAAAAAAACAACAACAACAAAAACTCATCTTACTCACTAAATAGGTCTCGATGCACAAGTTAAGCCGTCGCACAATGGCGCTGTTACTGGTGATGTAGGTGTTGTTCAAGAACAGAATGACCCTTCCCCCCCGACAGCTCAATGGACAGTCTCAAATAGATGTGGATGGTGTGTGTGTAATAGTCATTCACCAAAAACAATGAGGCTTGTTTTCACTGAGGGGAGGAAGGTGAACAACTTAGGAAAAAAAAAAAGAAGTTCATGCTCAGTGCACAACGGTAATGACTCACGCTTAAAAAGAAGTGGCAAGTGTTATTTTCCCCAGAAGACTCACTTGTGAGGAATGAACTCCCAGTAGGGACGCCGCAGAGAGAAAATAAAGAGCGATGTCCCTTCTCACCCGGACACTCCGCCACTCTACTAACACAATATGATCAGATTTTACTGAGTAAAGTCTCAATGTCAAGCCAACTTATTATCCCTCTGATCTAGCAGCATAAACGGAACATGACATTGTGTGTGTGTGTGTGTGTGTGTGTGTGTGTTTTACAGACCTTGTGGGGACATAAATCTGTTTACACATCCACATTGTGGGGAATCGCCTTCCTTAAGGCCTTTTCACACCGGGGATGACAACGAAAAAACCAAAATGAAAATGCAAAATATTTACACCCAAAAAGTTTTACAGCATCACACAATGTTAGATGCATAAGTTCTTTTTATTTTAATAAACCTGCACTCAACCCACTGCAGTGGAGACAATCTCTTTATTATTCCAAGTGTGCAGGTCTGTGTAGAAAAGTTACATGTGGTCGCATTTCCTATGAGGCATGTTATTATAACGGGTGTATATGCTGAGCTGCATTGGAGTGGTTTTCATCGTTTATGACTCACCTGGATCATATGTAGCCTATGTGTTTATTATTATGTGATACATGGCCTTTAATACAAGGCTTAGTGGTCAGTTTATAAGGGTCAGCTTACCTCCGGGGCTCCGGGGATTTCTCAAGGAAAGACAGTGAGTTCATACTTACATTGCTGGTAACAACAATCATATGCTAATACTAATAAGGCTGTCCTGGATAGTCTGAAGCATCAAAGCTTTATTCATAACATTGACATTGTAATTATTATTACTAACTTACAGAAACATTGCGTCAAATAGTCCACCTTCTCTCTCCCTCACACATCCAGAGAGCGTCTTGCCGGTTAGCACGCATCTGTAACGGGGCGGTGTAGCAGCAATCAGCTCCATAAACATAATTATGATATTAACGTCCAAAAGAATGTATTGATCCTGCGATCAAAATTTATTAGTTTATTGAATAGTTTGTTTTTATCGTCATCCAAAATTCACAGAAATTGAAACTGCTGCAGAAAAAAAAATAAGACACGGCATTGCAAAAAAAGGAAGTTTCGGGTTCGGTGTGGATAGACTCAGAGATAGATGGGTTAGAATTTTTTAAATTGACGTGTGATTTATTCGCACAAATTATTCGTGTTTGGTCACAAAAGACCTTTACGGGGACAAACTGCACATCCCCATAAGGGCTGGTCTCATACACTGTTCGTAGTCATTCAAATTTAATTTGTGTATATCCCACAAAATCAATGTGTAATTCAAATAACTGTGAACCAGGAAATACAAAGACCAGAAAACGCTAGGGAGGGAGGAGGTCGAGACAGATGGGTGGGTCAAAAAATACCAGACTTTCGTCCGGAGACTGACGTTTGTGTCCCGTGTGAAACCAGAAGTCAATGTTGATTTATTTCTCATGTAAGTTACGCCACTCCCGTAGTTATTTTAAGTCAAACCACGATCTTTTCCTAAAACTAATTTAGTAATTTTCTTACCTAAACCTAACTAAGTAGATTTGTTGCCTAATCCTAACCAAGTCAACCTTTTCCTAAGCCAAACTAAGTAGTTTTATTGCCTAAAGCTAAATAAGTTGTTTCCTGTGAAGACGGAAGTTTATTTTGAAAAGACTGTATGCATGTGACGAGCTGAAATTGACAAGTGCAATGACCATTTGCACCAATAAAACACGCATATTGTGTTTATTACTCCCACCCACGTTAGCTAGTAGAAACTCTGAATCTGTCATGAATCAGTCTCACTCTAACTCAAATTGAATAAAAAACTATTTTTTTTTTAAAGTATAACAGTGGTATTATTATGATTGAAGTTTAAATATGTTTCTGTTTATCAATATGAAACAGGTCTGAAGTATTTAGGTTGAAAAGTTTTAGAATACAGACAGTTCTAGTGGCATCTAAGAGTACAAATGGTAGTAAGCCTTATGCTTGATCTGGGTTATTGATTGAGAGGGGGTCCTTGGCAAATTGTCTTCGCTGTAAGGGGTCTCTGGCCCCTAAAAGTTTGAGAACCCCTGCTCTTAAGTGATGGGAACATGACTGTGTGTCTGTGTGTGTATGTGTGTGTGTGTTTGTTCTGTACATGTCTCCGTGTGCTCATGGTGTGTGCACATGCATGCATGTGTGTGTTTGTTGTGTAACACAGATTTGCTATTCATTAAGGAATCTGGTTCATGGTGTGTACTTTCATTATTCACACAAAGGTGTGCACCAGCTAATCAGACTTAAATCACCGTGTGTTTGTGTGCATGTGTGTGTGTGTGTGTCTTAAAAAGCTCAGAGACAGATTTCATCCATTACGTCAATTATGAATTAGCACCTCTCTGCCATCTCTCAGCTCTCTCTCTCTCCCTGTCGACTGCTGTCTTAATTAGCCAAACACAGGGCATCAACTCATTCTTCCTGCTGCAGGAGCTCTCCACACACACACACACGCACACACACACACATATAGACAAAGAAAGATGTACAGATTCGTTCAAGCACACGCTGTACACGTGCACACGTGCAAGATGCAAATTTGCAGAAGCAAATATGCTAACAACAGAAACACAACGGGTGGAAGCTAGTGGTTTTAAATGGAGTGTGGGGACACATAATGAGACAGTTCGTCACATAGTGCCATGGTGTGACGATCTGTTACCAGTCTCCTATCTGGCCTGTTTCAAGTGTAATGTGATTCAGGGCCCTAACAGGCCCTTAGCACATAGATCTGTCACTTCTCAAAATGTAGTCTACTAAAAATGGGAAGTGGAGTTGAAACATGGCCTCCTCCGACGGATAAAGGTTTAAAGTGACTGACAAACCAAACAGGGCCGACTAAAAGCCATCGTTTGTGAGCAAATGAAGATTTTAAGATTGGAATTCATATCAGTTGAAGAGCTGGTGTGTGAGCAAAAAGGATTGTGACAGGTGACTATGCAGTTCCCCTCAGCTCTACAGAGCATTTTAGCATCTTTCAGCTCATTGTTTTGGTTTTACGGGTCCCTAACTGTGTTTCAGTTTGGTTTAGTCTTATCACTCTCATCAACCTCCTTTCCAGCCTCAGCAGGCAGCATGTTTTTGGCAAAAATAGCTTTAAAACCCCACTGTGAACTACTGCCCAGCAACAAATGGCAGTCAGGCGAAGTCAGTGACTATAGCTGGTGAACATGGTGGAGCTTTTAGCAGTAAAAGAGCCAGATATTTCCCCCAAGAGTTTGTGGAGACCAAAACAGAGGTAAAAGAAGAGTAAATATTGGTTGCCAGGTAGCTAGATATATTGCTCCAAATGAATGCTCTTGTTGCTCCGTGTCTGCTGGATGTGTAAATAGGCAACTGTTAACACATACGAATATGAATAAGTTGACAATATGTCAATTTTGTGTTTGGAGCTTGTTCCCAAGTGGCCAAAAAAATCAATCAATGCTGCTTTAAGGGTTGTCACCATAAATATATCATTTATATGATGTATCGCTAACATATGTTAATATTCACTCATGGTCCGACCCGCAACACTATAATGTTTTACCTGATCTGATATTATATGGTACATGTCCACAGGGGCGTATTTTATCATGAGGGATCACAAGCCATGTGTTTCTGAGCACCAGAGTCCCTTTAGAAAACCTCTCATTTAACTGCAGCAGGGTCTGACAGTCTGCCCTGTGCAGTCCTAGTTCTGTTTCTACCGTGCCTCACTTCCCTCCAACTGGCCCAGCAATACGGCCTGGGCCTCCAGCAGTGTGGTGTTGGTGTTAGTGCTCTTCTTCTGGCTGGAGGAGGAGCCGCTGCTGTCGGGGGCAGAGATCTCCACCTCCTGAAAAAGAGTTTCTCCCGGTAACTTTCACAAAATACTTTCTTTTTCTAGTTATTCTTACTGCAGTAGAGTTATTGGAGTGCTCAGGTGTTCATTCATGGAGTAAAACATGTGTGCTGTATATTAGAGTGCAGAGCGCTCTCTGTATTTTGATTGACATATGGACAAGCTATCAGACGGACCAAACTAACCACAGTGTGTAAGGGGGGGGCGCGGTGTGTGTTGAGTAGCAGGCAGTGTGACAGGCAGTCAGGCCACTGAGCAGAGCCTCCTGCACACGGAGCTAAGTGAGTTAGCATGAGGCTGCTGGCTCTGTAATAAAGCGTTTAATGGACACACAGCTTCTCCCGGCCTTCCTGGGGCTAACACTAAATCCCTCTTTACTGTCGCTTGCCCAGATGTTAGTGAGTTATTCATTTCTCCCATCACACCGGAGGCTGGTGCATCCATCTCAAGGCTGAAATACGCATAAAGAGATGTTTTAAGTCAGACGTGTTTCCTAAACTGTACACATGCAGTCGCAAACGGAGATCTAGTATACTCATGCATGCATGTGCTGCAGCGTATGTGCACGGCCAGTGTTGAAAATCTCCCTGGAGCTGTTATACTTTTACTGTTTAAGTGATTTTTTTATGACGCATAGAATTATGTGTTTCAAAACACCAAACTGATAACATAGCTGATATAAGACAATAACAATTACATTATAATACAGTTAGTAAACTATTTAACAGTTTTGCACACATAAAATGTTATATACTAAATTAACTATGTGTTAGTGATTTCCAAGTGATTTGTAAAGCTTTAAAAAATTGTTTGTAAAACATCTATAAACAAGATGGACCAGAAACCAATTATTAACCATTGACAAAGTATTAACTGTCTATGTACATACTGATTATAGATGCTTTACAAAGCATTTATTAACCATTTAACAAAGTATTATAATCATCAGTTGCAACTTTATAATAGCCATCCAAATAATATATAGATATGGTTTACAAACTAATTATTAACCATTTACAAAGTGTTACGAATATCTGTCTATGTAATGTTTATATATGTTTTACAAACAATGTATTTAAAGTTCACAAATAGTATCTTAATACTTAGAAAGTGTTACCCAAATGCCGTTTTGCGTGTGAGGACAGTCTCCTTGAGTTAACATTTCCTTAGTAGACCTGTGAGAATATTGATGACATGGCAAAGGTCAATGTGCAGATGTTTTTCAGAGCATGTTTTTGGCCTCCGAGAGTGGCTGAGTTTTACTTACTTTTGTTGCATGGAAAAGACGCACTGAAAACTGTAAAAAATGTAATTCTTTAATTGCGTCAACCACTTACAATCTTGGTCCAGTGAGCCTAAGGGATAAGCGGATTAAATATGTGCTGTGCTCCTGCACCCCTAAAAACAAGCAAATTACAGTTGTAATTTCCACATTTTAGGGAAAATCTAATTCCTCTTAGGGCGAGGGCAAGCTGCTATATTGGTCTATCCAAAATGTTTGCTATGACCTGGAAGTTTGTCAGGATGCAACATAGAACTGATACAGGTGGTGGAAGATTTAAATGCAGTTATTCATCTGCAAGATTCATTTAATGACAATGCATGCTTTGCTTGTTTTGTTTTGTAGTGTACAGGCCTCAGATGTGATGTTGTTGAGTCTCACAGACACACACACATCCCCTCAGGTCTTCATCACAGTAACAAGATTTCTCCTGTTGGGCATACACTCATCATGTCGCTGTATTTCTTCTGAACCTTTTAGAAAAAAAAACACAGACGACACAAGAAAACACAATTGAGCTGTCGGGACGGAGCAAAAAGTGAGTATGAATTACTGTGATGTGTCCAGACCAGGGCTAATGCACTGGGACTGGACAGACGAGGAGTAATCTGTTATGGAAAGAGAGGAAACCTGGGTAAAATAAACCCAGGAGAAAGGTGATTTCTGCTGTATTCAGAGAGGCTTGAAATGTTTAGCTCAGACACAAGCCTTGGAGTGTGTACACGGCAGACAGGATCTCAAGGGCACTGTTGTGTTTTTACATCCTTTCTCTCTGCGTTTCTTTTTTTGTTTGGGTCTGTATTTCCTCCCACACCCGTACAAAGTGTGGTCTGGACAGCTCTGATGAGCCGGGGCATCTCCGGTATTAAACATGTAAGCGGGACAAAGAGATAGAGGGAATGAGGCTGGGCGGGAGGGAAGAGAAATAGCGAGACCGAGTCGGCATTCAGCAAAATGCAGACGCGTCGAATCTGGAAGCGTGACAAAAATGTGTCCGGCCTAATGATGTCAACTAGTGTTCTCGCCGCCCCTCTGCAGTGTGTGTGTGTGTGTGTGTGTGTAGCTCGTCTATTTCAGCTTTTTGTGTGTTTCCTCTTTGCTGTCTGACAATCTGGTTGTCAGGGAGAGGCTGCACGGCTGTAGGGATGAGATGTAACCTCCCCCCCCTCACCGCACACACACACACACATATAAACAAAGAGCTGGTGATACAACTGAACTCTGCTTTATCCACCAAATAAAGTCATAAAAACACATTTTACGCCTCAAAAAAATGGTGGCCAGACATTGCATCTGCGTCTTTAAGGCTAACTAGGTGCTAAGGAGTGGAAGTTGGTGAGGAGGCTCCGGGAAAAAGGTCACGCAGAGTTCAGAGCCTGCCGGGGGATGAGTGATGGCCGTGGAGAGGGGGCTCTGTTGCCGGGCCTTGTTCTTTTCTGTGCTGCCTGTCGGCCCGCACAGCGGTAGACTGAGCCTTGATGGATTGGCAGCCAGTGAAAGGAAACGTAACCCCCTTCACCACCTCCACCAATCTCCCCTCCTAGCCTCCCCCCCGCCCCTTGCTCTCTTGCACCAGTGCGGCTGAGATTATGCAAATGCATGTGATAGCACAAACGGAACGACACATGACAACAAGGATGCATACCACAATTTCCAAAATGGATGCATTTAGGTGTCCAACTGCCACGTCCGTACTTACCAACCCTCCACATTTTCCCAGGAGACTCCCGTTTTTCATTGCTCTCTCCCGGTTTCCTCCCGGGGTCACAATTATCCCGATTTATGACTATTTTTCACACGTTTCTTTATCGCAACCTGTTTCTGGCGCTGTACAGCGTCTACAAGCTTTACTGTTTTCACCCGGATGACAATACAGCTACACCAAATGTCACTTCCTGGTGGAAGAGATGTTCGCGACACAACACAGTTTGAGCTGCGCTTTCCACACATTACAGCGTGCAGCGCCTGAAGTTAGGCTTTGCTCGATGCAGCGAACAGCCGACGTGGCGCAGTGCAAGCCATTGTACATAACGGGTTCTAGAGCGCAGTGGTGCCGTTGTGGCATTGTGTCTGAAAGGACCTTCAGTGAGTGAGAGATGGAGAAAGAAATGGAGAGTACTAAGAGACAGAAATACTCAAGGAGGCCAAAAAATTTATGAATGAATAAAAACTGATGAATATTAGTTTATGCCAGAGGGGCAAATTATTCAGTTTTCTTTCCTTATAATTAAAAGTAAAATTAAAAGTAGGCCTATTTAACATAAAAATGCTGCTACAGTATACTTATTATTTTGTTATTTTCATTCTATAAAAGTCGTCAGAATGCAGGAAACAAAGTCTCTGAAACTCTGGACCCCCAGACCACCGGCTTTGGTTTTTTAAATCCTACCTTTTTTTCAGGTCTCAAGGTTTGCAAGTTTGGCCACGTCAGAGAAAAGAAAAAAAACACACACACAACTCTGAGACAAAAGTCAAGAACAGTAGGATTGTGTCAAAAGTACTTTTCTCTCTGTGTACAAACAGGGTGAAGGTCACTGTGAAGTCCATGAGGAGGGGATAGGTGACTGCGAGATGGAGAGGACGAGAGGAGCTCAAGAGAGAGGAAAGACGGGAGGCGGGGCGAGGGGTGTCGTCGGGTTAAGGGTTTAAGTACAGGACATCCCCTGACCCGGGGTCACGCGCAGAGGACGCCGCAGGAGGCTTGTTTTCTGGGAGGGGGGGCCGGAGGGGAGCTTGTTGTACCTGGACGGACACAAAAGAAGGCCAAGCAGCAGGGGGGACCGCCTGCTAAAATAAACATCAAAGCCTGCTGGCCGTGTCCCGCTTTTGTTGCCTGGAATATGGCGGGCTCCCCCTCAGGGGTGGACGAGGTGAGAGGGGAAAGGAGGATAGGAGGGGGGAGCAGAATGAAACGTGCTCCTTCTTAAACCTGCCGAACTTCCTCTGGAGTTTTGTTTTTTTTCTTTTGATAAATAAATCATATGGTCTTTTGTTACCATTTATGTACTTTTTTTTGCTTCCACTCATTTCTCAAGCTATTTTGGTCACGCTGGCATGAACAACACTGGGAAGAATCAAATCCAGACACCAGCATACTTGCAAGTGATTAACTTAAATATATCATAAGTCACTAAATAAGAGGTAATGACATGACATAACTCTAAGTAAGGAAACAAACTGTATCTTTGCTTTACAAACGAATGGTTAAAGTGTTTTTTTTTAAGTCATTCTCAGCAAACAACTGTGATCAAAGCCCACAACAATTGCTAGGATTGGTAAGTGTAACGTAATTACTGAATTTGAAATGTCTTACACTGCTAATTACTGAAAAAATAATGTGTAAATAATACTGTCCAACATTGTTTTTAATCAGATTTCTCTTATCCTCAGCTAAAATAAAAAATGACAATTCATATTTATACTCAATGTTGGCGATATAGTCATTTACTACAACCCACGCAGAACAAGCCGCAATACATCAACTATTCAATATATCACCCACTTTTAGTAGGAACTATTTTCTTTCTACCGAACACCCACCAACCATATCACCGCGCAGAAGGAAGCGTGACTCTACTCATAGACGAGAGGATCGTGCTCGCGACATCGCAAAATGTAAACATGAATGGCGTCCTCCTCGGCTGAACTGTAACGTTAGCTAGCTCAGTGGTGCTAGGTGAACTAGCAGTATCGAGTAAGGATGCACGCCCTTCTGTGCAGTGATATGGTCGGCGGGTGTAGTTTCGTTGAAAGAAAAAAAAGAGGAAAAATATGCATTGTTGATTTTGGGGTGACCTGTCCCTTTAACACTGATTTTGATGAAAGATGCATCATGTCACTATCATTCCAACCTGTATAATTTCTGGAGAGTGCCTTGTTCCACTTGTTTGGATAGAGTAATCAGTAAAACCAAATAAAAACAACTACTCTTTTCAAAAAATGAGCTTAGTTAATACTTAGCAGAGATATGTTCCGTCATGGATAACGGCCAGACATTTTGTTTGGATGACAAACAAACATAACATGAGAGTTTCTGACTCTAATGGATGGTAATTGCTTTTGTCAGCTGGACCAATTCAGACAATCTAACTCTGGCATGACTGCTGCTCGAATCAGGGTGAGTTGACTCATTTAACAATGCATGTATGTGTGTGTGTGTGTGTGTGTGTGTGAATACCTCGGCATGGATGTGTGTGGAGTGATGGGGGGTTGGGCGGTGGTAGAAAGGGAGATGATTATGCCCATCCGTGGCGGATGCCAGGTGTGCAACCCTCCTCCCCCCCATTCCCTTCTCTGCTCCTTCATGATGACCCCCCCCCACTACTGAATCTCTCTCTCGCTCTCTTCCCCACACACCCACACAAACACATGGAAAATGCACACACCCTTACTTGCATACAATCACACTCCATCAGCACTCTCCAGCTGGCAGGAAAGGCAGCACCCACAGTTGTTGTCGCTCTCACTGGTATGAAGGGCCATGTGTGTGTGTGTGTGTGTATGTAAATGTATGTGCCTCCATAGCTTTGTACCACTGTGTTTGATGACAGTATATATATGTGGACCACCATTGATTAGTAGTGTAATAGTTCAGTCTTTACCTTCACTCAGTCGTAATACAGTGGATGAATTTGCTTGAATGGAACATTTCTTTAAAAGAACAGTTGGTTCCAGGACGTCATTTCATTCTCGGAAACAAAGTGTATTTCCCAAAATGTCAAACTATTCCTAAAAAAGTTAGTCAGTGGAGTTAACATCAACCACGACCGTTCCTAACCCTATCTCTATGTAATTTCCTGTTAAAAGTTTATTTTGAAAGGACACTATGCATGTAACGAGTGAATATTGACAAATCGTCCCTGGTCTGTCGAAAAAGTAATGCAAGAAGGGTACCCCGTGCGTCGGTCTCCGATGCCGAGGGGCACTGACCAAGCGGCGGTATTTGACGAGTTGGGGGGTGAGAATGTGTTCTTCAGGCAAACCAAAACGGCAAGACATTTGAGGCATTCGTAATTTATCTCTGTGGCTTTTCGAAGTTTTCAGACAATTTGAGAGTGAACGAGTACGTACTTCCACTTACACAGAGGACATCAGTTGGGTAGGTGATCCTTCAATGTGGCCGAGGACACATTTACGCTCACGCTGCTAAAAGAATTTGGCCAGATCACCTCTGAATGTGGTCTGAGCAATCAGATCTCAATGCGTTCTCGATGCATTTTGGGTGTATTCACACCTGTACTTGGAGCTGTTCACTTGTGATCCGATCACCTAAGACACTAATGCCAGGTCTGATCAGGGCCTTTGATATACAACGGCACTTTAGCACAGAACAATGTGAAGAATTTGGCTTTTGATTTTCACCAACTGCCAGGGTTTTTTGTCGCTGCACTCAAACAGAAATATCCTAGAGTGTGTAACTGAATGACATATTTTGCATATTTGGAAACACTTGGATTTTGAGAAAAATCAGATGGCAATGTTTGCAGGGTGTATCAAAGGTTTATAGAGTGAGAGTAAGCTTTACTAAAAGTCCCATGTACAATTCCCACCCCTACTCTCCAGAGGATTGGTAATAACACATCAAATATATGGTTAGTTTGAGGAAGAATGAATATTTCTTTAAACATTGTATTAATACCTGTTTTGAACTGTCTGAAATGTATTGCCTATGTCAGGAAAACCACACGCAGAGTCTCGGCTATAAGCCCTAATGCCTCGACCCGTCAAGAGATATATCTTATTTAGATACTTCCTTTATACAGGACATTTTGTCCTTTCCTTGTTCCTCTGATGTGGAGGAGTAGGACACTTTGTTCCTGATAAAATAGCAGACTTTAGGACAAAGTGAGCAGGCAGACTTTGAAAAATCAAAGAAACTGAAATATTATGCTTCTTTACCCATAAGGGCTCATGAAGAATGAATACAGCTGCTAGTGCAAACAGAGTTTGGCTTGTCCTGACTGGCTGAGCGTTTCCAAATGCTTACACAAGTAGCTACTCAGGAGCCACACTGAACATGTAAATGGCTGTACAGTATAATATTTATTGTGGCATGTTCAGCTACATTCTCATATATAGTATGAATACCTCCATCTATTCCGTAGGTGAATGAATCACATGACTAAACTCAATTGCTACCACATTTCCCATTTGTTGCCAATATTTTCTGCAATTAAACAAACTGAAATAATTGTTTTTGGAGTCAAAGAGGAAGGCTTAAAAGTCAATGCTTAGCTTCAGTCGTTAATGGAAAACCAACCTCAAAACAAGCCAGGAATCTAGAACTACATTTTAATAGCCACATTAAGACCATTTCAAAATCAGCCTATTATCAACTTAAGAAAATATCAAGAATTAACGGACTGTATGTCTCAGCAGTATTTAGAAATACTGTTTTGACTATCGTAACACTCTTTGCAGGTCTCTCTAAAATGTCGACAAAGACAGCTGCAGCAGATTCAGAACCCTGCTGTGAGACTCCTCACTAAGACGAGCAGAGTGGATCACATCACTCTGTTCTCAGATCTTTACACAAGCTTCCTCTGTGTCAAAGATTTTATTTTAAAATACTGCTGTTGGTTTATGAAGCACTAAATGCTTTAGGGCAACAATACATTTCTGATCTGCTGCTCCGTTATGAACCGTCCAAACCACAAAGAGGGACAGTTCTGCTTATTGTCCCCAGAGTCAGAGTCTCAACTAAACACGGAGTAGCAGCATTCAGTTTTTATGCACCACATAGCTGGAACAAACTCACACTCACACAAACCAAAGCTTGAGACTTTTCTAATCACCACTGCCTTTAATTGAATTCAATTTGGGTGTATCTATTCATATCTCTCACTGCAGGTTTAGGAAAAACATCATGTTTGGGGTTAAAATAATTACTTAAACTACGGATACATGTCAGTAACGAAACTTCAAAATAACTCAACAACACTTTGGGACATAAACATCAGTCGCTAACATCGGTCTCCTGGTTGAAAGTCCTGTTGGACCTATCGACCTCCTCCAAAGGCCCATTGCTCCAAAAGTACACACTCTCTGTGCAACAAAAAACACATGGCTAATTATTATGCATTATTATGTCATGTCAACCTGATTTTTTTTAGTTTTTTTGGCAAAGGCATGACCAACCACTATGCCTCTTATTACTCGTTTCCTTCGTTGGTTGGTTTGGTTAGGTTTAGGCTTGAGGAGTGAGATTAGTTAGGGTTATGTTAAGAATATCATGGTAAGCCAACCAGAAGCAGAGGAGGGAAGGTCATGCCTTCACCATGGTAGGAAAAAAAAATTGCTACTGGGAAGGTCGTTAGTCTGAAAATACTTAGATATGTGCTTCTGTTTGTTGCATTGAGAGTATGTATTTCTGAAGCAATGGGCCTTTGGAACATTGTGCGTTTGTTTTCAGGTTAACGGGCTGTCAAACAAATGGGCTTTTGGCCCAATTGGACATTTTTCTCACTACTTGGGTTTCGGAATAATGGGCTGTTGGAAAATTAGCATGCCAAAGTAATTTTGATTCTCTTGTTTTATTCTATTTTAGCATATGTTTATCCTTTTTTTATTATATGCTGAAAATTCAATTTAAATGTATCCTTTTATATTGTATATCTTCATATCTTGTCTCAATGCCATTTACGTCTTATGGAAAGCACTTTGCCTTGTTGTTGAAAAGTGCTAAACAAATAAATTTGCTTTACCTTTTGTTACTTCAGATCAACTCAAGACTAATCAGATGTACATCTTTGCGTAGCAACCAGAACATCTTGGATGCAGGGTGTAGAAAATAGCCTTGTCAATAGTGTACTTTACACCAATCTATAACTGGTCTCTGCATTTTCCATTTAAGTGAAGTACATTTTGTTTTCATCAGATCAACATTGTTCTCCTTGTAATTCCTCCAAGCTAATGTAGTAACTTAGCAACACCATGCACCCACATGTAGTTCCTGTTTTTTTTTTTATTTGTTTTTTTGACACGAGTCATTTGAAGTTGAATTATTTTACAACTGCTGTTATTTCCCCTGTACCACAAACAGGTTTTTTTTGTGTATTCTCTTTTAGCAGTAGGGTGCATTTTGTCAACATTTATCATAGAAAGAAAACACTGTAAATAATGTGAAATGGAGAGAATGAGAAAGCAAGAGTCAGAGAGAAAAACAGAAGAGGAAAAAGAGGCTGCAGAGACATTTTGCTTTAACGTGATTTCTTTTTTTTCTTTCTTTTCTTACCAAACCGAGGCAGATATGTCCATCAGGGATACCTTAAAGAAATGTTATAAGGTAATATGATGATGTTATATGCTAAAACTATTGTCTTTCTTAGAGTAGCCTTACTAGCATTAAACAGAAAAGAGAGCAAAACTCAGACAATAAACAAAAAATACAATAAATTCGAAGAGCTATGGGCACTGCGACAGGTGTACAAAGTAGGATTAGGCAACAAAACCACTATAGTTAGGTTTAGGAAAGAACTACATGGTTGGGCTTTAAACTACTACATTTGTAAAGTGAAAATGACACTGAACATTGTGAACACAAGACATGAACGAACAGCTGATTGTAACATGACGCACGGGACACAAACAGTGGTTTCCTGGATGAGCTTTGTTATTGTTGGACCCATCTACCTCACCTTCTGCCCACCCGTTGTGTGTCTTTTCACTCTTTAAACTACGTCACCACACTCCCGGCGCACATTCTCGGGGCGTTTACTTTTGGCGCGGATGGGTTTACATTGTAGTTAATGGAACACCCGGTGCGTTTCATACTGGCACTAAGGGGTGGCATAAAGCCTTGGTATTTGACGCCATGGCTTGCAACCCATTGGTCAGTGAGCAAAGAGTTTATTGTTTTACTCACCTGTCTGGTGTTTTCCGGTCCTCCACAATACAACTTATTTGCTCATTCATTCCCACCTCAGTCCTCAAATAGTTTTGAGTTGAATGATCGTTCTGCAGTCACAGCTGTGCCAGGTACTACAAGTCCGTAACAGCTGAAAGGCCTCACACACCTCACCGAAGTTCCTCAGTGAATGTAGAAGCCACTGCTGGAGGAATCACTGTGACCATTATTGGCAGACCCAGCATGCACCTGTTGGTCACACTGTGGGTGTGTTTGATTTGGGTAGGGTGGTCCATTAAATCTGTGATTAATAAAGATGCAACAATAACCCATTAGTGACGTTATCCTTAATTGTATTGCATTGTTGTGCATTTCTTTAGTACTTATCACAAACTGCTAGGCCCAGCCGAGGTGCAAGTGCACCCCTTGCACCCCCCTGACACTCCAGTGACACGTTGGTGAACTTAGACAAGTAAAAATGTGTATAAATTAGGGCTGTCAAAGTTAACGTGATAGTAACGCGTTAACGCAAATTGGTTTTAACGTCACTAATTTCTTTAAAGCATTAGCGCAACTTGCAATTTTCAGGATGTAACAGGTTCAGTTTTAAAGCTAGAGTGAAGATACTGGTATTGCTCCAAACTTACTCTAAATTTTGCCGAGGAAAAACTGGCATGGCCATTTTCAAAGGGGTCCCTTGACTTCTGACCTCCAGATATGTGAATGAAAATGGGTTCTATGGGTACCCATGAGTCTCCCCTTTACAGACACGCCATGCATTTAGGGGCAAGTCATAGTAAAGTCAGCACACTGACACACTGACAGCTGTTGTTGCCTGTTGGGCTGCAGTTTGCCATGTTATGATTTGAGCAGATTTGTTATGCTAAATGCAGTACCTGTGAGGGTTTCTGGACAATATTTGTCATTGTTTTGTGTTGTTAATTGCTTTCCATAATAAGTATATACTGTACATTTACATAAAGCAAGCATTTTTGCCCACTCCCATGTTGATAAGAGTATTAAATACTTGACAAATCTCACTTAAAGGTACATTTTGAACAGATAAAAAATGTGCAATTAATCACAATTAACTATGGACAATCATGCGATTACATTTTTTAATCAATTGACAGCCCTAGTATAAATGTATACATATACAGCTTGTACCTTTTACAGAATGTCAGTGCAAAGTTGCATTTCACTGGACATGGAACAGTTTATCATAATTTTTTCATGTGACTTTTGTTCTTAGGTTCACATTGATTTTTAAAAAATATGCAAAAAAGCACAAAATAAAATTATTTTGTTATGAAAATAAATGTAATTTGTCTGATGTCCATTATATACTGCACGGCAGATCACTTGTCTCAATTTATTTATAGGAATCCGAGGCTTTCATCTTCAGTGCTTAACCTGAATTACCTCAATGTAATATATCCTATTCTGTAATTGAATTATAAACCGTCCGCTAAACTCTTCAGATAAGGGAGGCAGCTAACCAAATGGAAAAAAGGATTTGCTCAGGTTTTCTCTAAATTATGATATGCAGATCGTCTTTGGTGGACAGTACACTTCAGACTCCAGACAGGGACTGTGAAAGAGATGTTATTATCCCTTGTGCTTGTGGAGAATACAGAAAGAGATTCAAAGTGTGTTGGTGAAATAGTGGGACTATTTAACCTGATATTAACCCTTTGCAAACTTTCTCATTGCAGCAAAGTTAAAAGACAAATCTATCTATTCATCTGTCTAACTATGAATTTATCCATCTGTATCTCTCTCTGTCTATCTTGCGACCTCATGGACACAAGCACAGACACACATATTGCGGGCCCACAAGCAGAGAGGCTGCAGCTCGTAAAGCAAGCGGTGACGGGCTGATTGATCCCCTGGTGAAAATGGGCGATATTTCGCCAACATCGATATCAATAAAGCCTCTTAGGCTCGAGGCTTCTCAGAGCCTGCTTTTGTTTCTCTTCCGAGGAGAGCTAAGAAAAATCTATAGACAATTGATGGTGTCTGGGAGAAAGGCTCTATTGGAGTATATCAAATCAACGTATCGGAGAAGGGAAAGTTTTCCCTGTGAATTAGACTGTTTTTGCTCCAAGTTCAGCGTCAGAGTGAGAAGGATGGACATGGCCGTGTTTCAGAGCCATGGAGAAAAGGTGAACAATGGGCAAACGGGTAGAAACGGGAATGTCTTTTTGGAATTTGATGGGAGGATATGATTCTAGGGAAATCTATCCTCATTGGCTCACGGCCAGTTGTAGTGTAGTATTGGTTAAAAAAAGAAATGTGGATATAGAACAGCTGCTGTAGGTGTAAGTGAGTATTTTAGATCTCAATGACACTGAAAATGCTGCTCATTAGGTGTAGGAAGATTAATCTTTTGTCCCATCTCTCTTTTTCTGTTATAGCTCCAGCTAGTAGCAGGTGTTTTAATCTGAAACAATACACCTTCAAGTTGTCGGACAGTTAACCCCACAGTAGCACACTCTGTCACAAGAAATACCTGCAAAAATACATGTCAGAGGTTCCAACAATCATTGCGAGCTGCTTCCATTCTTTGAATGGTAGTTTCAAATACATTTTCAAATAGTGACCCACGCCTTTATTTACTTCAACTGAATCAAGATAAGTTGAGGTAAAGGTCTTAAATGGTAAATGCCTGTGTTCATCCAAAGCGTTTCATAATTTGCCTCTCATTCACACATTGATGGCAGTGAGCTACCATGCTGGCCTGACCATCGTTTTTTTGCAATTTGCAATAATTATGTGACGAGTTGGGATGTGTTGAAAATCAGGTTGTGTTTGATGATAACAAATATATTTATGTGGAAAAAAGGTGAGTATCTGCTGTACATATTGCAAAAAAAAGAAGAGACTGATGACTTTATAGACTAGCTGTCAAAGTTAATGTAATAATAACGCGTAGGCCTAACACACATTTGTTCAGTTTTTAAGCTAGAATGAAGATGCTGCCATCATATGAAACTAAAAAACCTAAGGAATCCATTGGTACCAACCATGTCATACTAGCTTGCTGCAAAGGAAATAACACTCTAAACTCATGCTAAATTTTGGCGAGGAAAAACTGGCGTGGCGATTTCAAAGGGGTCCCTTGACCTCTGACCTCCAGATATGTGAATGGTAATAGGATATAATGGTACCCACAAGTCTCCCCTTTATAGACATGCCCACTTTATGATAATCACATGCAGTTTGGGGCAAGTCATAGTCAAGTCAGCACACTGACACACTGACAGCTGTTGTTGCCTATTGGGCTGCAGTTTGTCGTGTTATGATTTGAGCATATTTTTAATACTAAATGCAGCACCTGTGATGGCTTCATTTAAAAAGTTCACAGTATAATATTTACTTAAAAGTTGTTAACATATACATTCACAATGTTACATGTCCATAATGTTGTCTGAGAACTGTTTGGATCCCGCTGCTACAATCAGTGATGCTGCCTTTAAAAAGTTGTTAGTCATCTAGCATGCTCATCTTGTCCAGCGTAGCCATGACTATTGTAAAACAATGGCACCCTAACATAATTATTTGTTGCTGACTTTTATATAGCTTTACAGAACTGGGAAAAATATTGTATGCTAAAAAAAAAAAAGCTACACAAAGCCCCTGATAAGTAGCAAGTGCTTTGGTGTGTCTAGTAGCCACAACATAATAATTGATAATTATGTTCAGTTATATCCCTGCTGGTCAAAACAATATGCTTTTTTATTTTTATTTTGTTTGTAATCTGCATCGCCCCTCTTTCTCTTCATTCTCGCTGGGGGCTGAGTGGTTGAAGAGGCCCTAAGCAGGCCAGCCTCGGGATAATTATTCTTTTCCAATCACTGTGACTGTCTAATTGCAGTCCTAGCTGCTAATTTATGCACGCCTTTGTTTTCATCAAGGAACGCATTTCAAAAAACACATCAAACGATTTCTGATATGTAAAGAATAAAGCAAGAGGAACGCGGGCTGCAGCCGCTTAAAAATAAATTCCTGATTATTTTCATATGATAATAAGTCAGAGAAAATGAGGAAATCAAAAGGGAAGTCATATAATGATATATGGGCACGAATATGGCACTTATTGTATTTTTTTCCCTCGACTTGAATACATTACCATATTTTCCGTGTTTTTATTTGCCTTAAGCTGGAGTTATGTAGGACAGCTTGCTGACCATCATTCACAAGCTGTTGGCATTTCTGCAAATAGTCTGTCAGACACAGATCTTGCGCGCATAACTGGCATTGTTTTTAATGTAAATGATGTTGCTGTGATGAGGAGCCATTAAATACACACATATAAACATGTGCACATAAACATAAATACACATAGATGCACAGTTATCCAGCCTAACCACCCCCTCACACACACACACACACACACACACACAAACACACATTCTGACACTAGTGCACATGGGAACGGTGGTATTTACTTTATGCATGAGGACAGGTAAAAAACACACAAATCCACAGTGGACACCGGCTGTAATTGAATGTGACTCCCTCTGTATACTATCCATAGCTCCGGGATCCTGGCAGCTAATTGGAATATACAGCTCCCTAAACCGCTGGTGAACTCCGCAGAGAGACTGGGTTGTCAGATGCCGATGGCCCGCCGCGGGTTTAGCTATGTTAAGGTGGCATGGGACTCTCATACTGCTAACATTGAAGATGAGGGCTAGAATGAGAGGCAAATTGGAAGCTCCAATGCAGAATGACAAGATGTGTGTGTGTGTGTGTGTGTGTGTGTGTGTGTGTGTGTGTGTGTGTGTGTGTGTTTATACACGTATGAGTGTGAATGCAGGCTTGTGCACGGACAGGTATGTTTGTGGCTCCACCGACCTTATTTCAATGGATTATGAGTAGAAAGTGTCACTGTAGCTCTCATCGCTGTCTATTGTGATTGCTGTCAAAGACTGTCAGTGTGCAGACATTAGTTCAATTGCTTCAGTGGAGATACTGTGCATTTCTGTGTTTATGTACTGGATGTTATGATGAGTCGTGCATTGGGCACAACGAGAAGGTTGTTTATTATTTTTCTCTGCCCTTATACATTATTTGACCTACAATCCTCAACCAATGGAAGGCTAAAGGATGTACCTCAACCTGGGGGTATTGATCTCTTTTCAAATCATTTAAAATAATTTTAGTTTATTTCAACTACAGTCAACTTCTTCTTAAAGGTCCCATATTGTAAAAAGTGAGATTTCCATGTCTTTTATATTATAAAGCAGGTTTAAGTGCTACATAAATACTTTTAAACTATCAAAACGCTCAATATACGGAGAAATACATACAGCCCGTATTCAGAAATTGTGCGGTTGAAACAAGCCGTTGGGATTTCTGTCCATTTGTGATGTCACAAATATATAATATATAGATCAGCACGGTTTTAAACATAAACATTCTACATGTGTCCCAGTTTATTTCCTGTTGCAGTGTATGTAAACAATATCAGCTGACAGGACGTAAACATGGACCCAAACTGTTGCCTAGCAACGCAATTCCGTTGAAATGCACTAAAAACAGAGCGTTTCAGACAGAGGGTAAATACAGGTATATTTAGGCAGACAGTATGAGGAATATAAAGTTTTTTTTTTAACATTACAGCATGTACACATGTTTTAGTAGAAACACAAAATACAAGTATGAACCTGAAAATGAGTATGATATGGGACCTTTAATCCTCGGCTCTCTTTCCCAACGACAATCAGCTCTTTCATTTTTACATGAAAGCAGCTCCAAAGAGTGGTGACAGGAATAGTAGCCACAGGCTAACATGCACTGAGTGTACTGTTTGACAGTGGTACATGTGGCGAGCCCCAAAGCCCCACAGCGATATCTTGGATAATCTTTGGTATATGGGTAGCAGTTGGGCACTTACCATCCGCCAAGCTAAGTTAGGTCTAGTCAGCTTTTTGCAATACTGAAGAGGTTTGAAATACTGAACATTGAGCACATACAGCTACGGTAAACCGAGAAGAGTCACTGCACGCATTACTTAACACAGAATATGAAGGAGTTGTGCCAATGTTTAAAGGGCGGGTCCATTATTATTATTATTTTTTTAGGTTTTTATATCATGCTGTAGCATCATAGTGATGTTCCTTATGTATTCAAATACAAACATTCACATTTTGGGTGAAGTCTCTATGTTTTCGCGTCAAAATGCTATTTTCCTTAGTCCTTCTCAGAACTTTTTCCCACATGACCTGACGTAGATTTTTGCATGATGACACTGCTACATAAAGTATACATCTGTATGGTCAGATTATGACATACAGTCATTGATATTGCGGTTGGCATGTTCCCAGTTTGGCAATTTAAACAATGTACTGCTGTGAACACCACGTTAGTTTGGATCCAAAAATCACACGATAACACAAAGTAACCGATGCTAGGTCAAATTAGAGAGAGAGCGATATAACAGCTTCAATTCCCTGTCGAACAGGGCCGTCTGATGGCGAGGTAAAGCGGTGAAAATATTCTAAATATAGCGTACACTTAAACTGATATTGCCTAGCAGAACACGGAAGTAGACATACAACCCCACTTCAAATAATCAGAACGAAGGGTTAGTTCATTTATATCCAAACTTGCTAACTTTGACTCAGCTACAGCTAGCGTTCACATTATTCATTACCTTGTTGATTAGCTTACTTTGGTAACATACGTACGTCACTGCTTTTTGCTAACGGCTGAATGGTTGTTTCCATTTGAAAACACTGGAAAATAAACATCAATGGAGTCAACCTTTAAAGGTGTCATGCTGCCATTTTGCACATTGAAACTTAGTTTGTTAAAGCAGAACGACCTGGAAGCAGTACGTACCAGTTTGTGTTTTTTTTTGTGTTTTGGATGAATTGACCCATTTAATGCAGGAATTAAGGGTACAAATTTACAAAGGGTTAACTGATTAACAGTTGGAAGGAGCACATGAATGTTGCTCTATGATAAAACATATGCTTGCCATCAACCAACCAACCAAGTAATGCTCATGTAACATTTGGGAACAAGACGTTTGTTATACTGTATATGGTATTTTTTCTATAAATACAAATGGTAGATGCAATAACATAAAGCTAATTTTATGAGGCCTATAATAATGTTGTATTTGAGAGGCGATGAAACCCCAGTTTGTGCAGTTGTATTGCAGATCTTTATATAATTTGAGCACTCTCACATGCTTTCTATTCATCCCCCTCTTTCATTGTGTAATCTCTGTAATGTTCATCCGCCCGGCATTGTGCCTTCTCCCTACCTCCGCTGTCTATCCACTGGTGTTTTCAGCCAGAAGCCACACAGCCTTGTATCTATCCCACGTAAATGATGAAACACATAATTATCATATCATAATTGCAGTAAAGATGGCTTTGACAGAAATCATTTCCCGTATCTAATACAGCGCTAATCGAATCTGTTCCCCCACTCACTAACACGACCTCTGGTGATTGAGTTTCGGACATTTGTTTGTGTGTGTGCTTGTGTGTGTGCGGTTATGGTAGACGGGTTTGTGTTTGGTTTATTGTCTGATATATTTGTTCTTGTATGAAAAATAGGCATTTTTTATTATCATTTAATTTAACTCAATAGCTGAGATTGTCCATCACGGGCTTGTGCTAGGTTTAAACGCTATACATCCATTTCCAGCTCAATCCCCCGTTAAATATGCACGACTACCTTTCACTTTTGTATGTTTATACTTTCATCTCACTGCATCAACAGCTCTGAACTGCTTGTCACATTCTGCATTTATGATTATTCACATATACGCAAATTAATAATGGTGCGGTAGCACATAATAAGGTATATGCTTTTAAGAACATGTATGGATTCTCTCTGTGTGTGTCTCTCTTGCTTGTTCTCCGTCTTTTGTTCCTGGGCGTGATTGATTGACAGCTCATCAGATGTAGCAGAGCTAGCAGATGGCTGGGGGAGACAGCTGACAGCGGTGAGTGTGTACGCGAGCATATAAATGAGTGAGTCTGAATCAACTTTAGCAATGGAATTTCCTTCATACATACAGACGGATAACAATCGTGAATAAGCACGCATCCCAGATAGATAGATAGATAGATAGATAGATAGGCATCGTAGGAGGTAGAAATATGCATGTGAAACAGGGATAGATGGTGTACAAATAGTCTTAAAGGGCAGATAGAGATAGGCCCGAGGATAGGTCTCTAACAATGAGTGATTACTGCACTAACAAGGCTGGCGGCTGGAGGGGATGCGTGTAATGTGATTGGTGCTGGCCGCTATTTATCTTGACCAATAGACAACTGACCTGGCTGTGCCCCCCCCTACAGGTCAACTAGAGTTCACCAGGCTGAGGACCAATGTTAGAAAACACACACATGCACACGGGGAATACCACAAATAAAGGAAAACATACATGATGTGTAAAGCTTTAAAGGTATTTTTTTACCCAACAGTGATGAGATACACATTCAGGATATCCCCATCTTTCCATCAGCATCTATCGAATATGTAAAATATGAAACGGTGGATTCTTTTCACCCGTCGCTGCTCCTGATTATTTTATCTCTTTCACAGAAACTAATGGGAATTTAGAAAGAGAGAATTGAGGTAAAGACAGATACAGAGGAAGTGAGATGGGAAAAAGGGTGATGAAAAAGAAAAGAGAAAGAGACCTGCTTGTAGCGAGGGAGGGCGAGGCGTGTTGAGTAATGAGCGCTGTTGCTCCCAGAACAATCAGGGTCTCCATTTTGCCGTGTGTTCCTACCTGATGTATGGTGCGAGCTGTGGGAGCTGCTGTAATAAGACCATTTGGGCCTCTCATTGGCGAGCATTAGCGGCAAATATCTTCCACGGCCCTAAAGACAGCCTGTGGGGCTAAAGAAACAGCCATGTTAGCTGTGCCCCTCATTTGGTCCGGGGTGATGTGAGTTGTCGGCCTGTACACACTTGATTAGGCTTTACGGCTTTGCACAGCGACACCGAGGAAAAATGTCCCTTTCAAAACATTGGTTAATATTTACTGAGTCTTGCAATTGTGTTTTCTTTGACACTGCCAATAGGGAGAAATAATTTTGCTTTTTTTTTGTCGTGAATATAATATCACCCTTTTCTTACAATATGACATTGGAACTGTGTTGACTGACTCTAGCCCATCCAGAGCCTCAAACCTGACCAGTCGTCATACAAATAGCCCAATGTTCCATTTATATTAAGGAGAGGGTTTTTTTCTCTGATATATATCCATCCATTACTTATACCCACTTATCATGAAGGGTCATGGAGGGGGGGGGCTGGAGCCAATCCCAGCTGACATTGGGCAAGAGACGGGGTACACATTGGACTGGACAGGTCACCAGTCAATCACAGGGCTGACACATAGAGACAGACAACCATTTACACTCACATTCACACCTAGTCGCCAATTCACCCAACCTGCATATCTTTGGTCTGTGAGGGGAAACCTGAGCACCATATAACAATGTAACATACTTATTAATAAAGGTAATTTGGCCCCCAGCCCGGTCGCTATAGGAAATAATGTTGGCATTGTATATTTCAGCAAACCACGGATACGTTGAATGTGGTTGTTTTTCCATTCGGTCAGAGAAAGTGACGTTGTACAGCAAGGTGCTGTTATGTTACGCTGTTACGTTACGTTGTTACGTTACTATTTTAACACAAACCATGATCTTTTTTTTCGAACCATAACCAAGTAGTTTTGTTGCCTAAACACATTTATAGCCATGTTTCCATTCACAGTTGTATGTACATTTTGAAGTATCACATTAGAAATGTTGTATAGGGACTGCCAAAATTCAATAAAACTTCCTCAATTGTGAAACAAAGTTTGTATGCCCCCTTAAGGTGATTTTTATTTTTAAAAATAGTTTATAGGCTTATAATATGACATTCTCCAGTAAGTAACGCACCATTGAAGTCACTACAGAGACTCAAGGCTTAGATGCTGTTAACACAAATGTGTCAAAAAACGGTTTCATCCTTTTTTTGAAAAATTGAAAACCATCTCGATAAAGCTGTATGTGTATTACGTTGTTATAATATTTTCTCACATAAAAAGTGGGACCGAATTTCAGTTTGACTTCAGGAGTCAAATGTCACAATAGTTTACTAATACATTGGCATACACTGCGTGTCATAGTCCATTAAATTCAATACATTTATCCAATTATCATGTAAGAACGGTGACTTTTTCCTCCCAAGATCTCCCATTTTGATGGAGGAACACATCAGGAATCTGTGTTGTGCTTACACCATTACTGTATCCATCTATTTGATGCAAATGAGGGGCAACTTGCTTTGTACTCAGGTGTGTTTCATAATACAAAACCTGTCAGGGAACCCAGACAAGAGGGAAAAAAAGAGAGACAGTGATATGTTTTATATGATTTCCTCCGAAATAACGAAATTGAATTCCAAAGAAAACACACAGCGCCCATTCTATTTACAGACCAATCAAACCAAATACATTTGAATACATTTGGAAACATGGGGCACACTTGACTCATGTGACAAGTGATGAGCCTTTATTGGAGGCTTTTTTCAAGTGTCAGGACAAATAATTTGAGCGCGGCCCAACTTCAAATGTTTTCAAACCATATTTAAATATACACCATATGCTGGCCAGACCGGGGGGCAATCAGCATCTCAAAGCTTGCTAGATTGCGCGGCATGCAAAAAAAAGGAAAGAGAGATGCTGAGCTGATGTTGAGATGCTGAGAAAATTAATGAAAGATCTTTTGCAGGAGAAACCAGTTTTGCAACAAAATACAATGTTGGAGAGACAGACAGAAAGCTCAACTGTATGGAAAAGTAATCAGTCAGATTGTTGAGGGATTATGCTGATGGCAGGAAAAGTGGTATTATCAACAGCACCATCACGAACACATGCATGCACACAACACACACACAAAAAAACGGCTTTCTATCTGAGTGATTCAACGATACTTTCATTGTCTGACTATTTATTCCAGAGAGCAGAGAATGAGTGTACAGAAGTGCATGTCTGTGTGCTTTTCTGCTATGTGTGTGTGTGTGTGTGTGTGAGAGAGAGGGGGGGTTTGCTGCAGAGGGAGAGTGGAAGGCGATAAAGACTCTGTGAGTGGCAAGTGTACATGGATAGCTTCACATCAACTGCCAATATGTTGTGAGGCGGCGGTAACAGGCGAGGGTCTCAGGGGAGGGCTGCGGCAGAGCAGGCCAGCAGCAGACGGAGAGGAAAACAATTTCTGGTGCCAATAACCCCGAGCGGCACAGATGAAAAATGTTTTAATATTTGCAGCTGCTTTATGGCAGTCGGGGTGACAGTGATGGAGTCAATGTCAGCTTTTTCCTTTTAAATGTCATGCTCTGTCTCAGGCTGTCAGCGCGCCTGTGTGTGTGTGTGTGTGTGTGTGTGTGTGTGTGTGTGTGTGTGTGTGTGTGTGTGTGTGTGTGTGTGTGTGTGTGTTCAGAATTGATCTTTTCCTCTTGTAAAGTGCCCAAATGCGAGCGCGCCCCACCCTTATTCCCTTCACCATTTTACCCCCTTAAACCACCCCTTTGTGCCTGTGTTTTTCCTCTCCCTCCCTTCCTCCCTCCCTCCCTCCCTCCTCCCTCTATCCTCCAGTTGTCCATAAAGACAGTGCGCTCAGCTGTCAGATGAAACTCCCCAAACCTGGCAGCCATCATTTAGATAATCACTTCCTCCTCTTTGCATTTTATTTGGATTTGATTATTTTTCATCTGCGGCGAGATGGGAACCATAAATTACATTGTGTCCCCTATGCCTTTGCTGAAATCAAACACGCAGCCAGAATCACACAATCACCGAACGGAGAGCAATGTAACGAGATCTCATACTTTCGGACACAATGCGCTACACACAGTATCATTTCAAAGAAAATCTATAGATAGATAGATAGAATTAATAACTTGAAAAAAATAAAGAATAAAAACTGAGAATATAGAATCAAACTGTATGCTGAATGTTGGACGTGCCATGCCATCATCTATACGTAGGGGTGTCACGATTCTCCAAATCCATGATTCGATTGGACTTTCTATTTTAAGGGAGTCTTGATTCATAATGATCAACACATTATTGTTTTTTTGCCCTGACAATTGTCATTTATACTTTCAAATTATTCTTTAAAAAGAGAACTGAACTCCCTTTATATTTAGAAAGTGTTTCAAAAATTAAACTACAACAGTCTACAATATAAAAAACGGAATATTTTCAATGTTAGTATCTGTGTGACCCACTTCAGAACATAATCATTACTGTGCTGTAATCTACAAAAATATGGTTTTGTTGTCATGCTAGGCTAATTCATGTAGTGTAAACTGCCATAGCCATATGCAAGGCCTATGGAAAGGAGGCTGGGTCACGCGTCATCAACGCGTCATATCTCTGGGGGTATAACACATGCGCAGTAAAATCCGGCCTGCACTCGCTGAAATTGAGCCAATCGCAACGTACAACCGCAGCTTCAGTTACACTGCACATGTTTCCTACCCCATACCCTAAGAATCGTGTCCCAGCCTCTTTCAATAGGCCTTGGCCATATGCAGGGAGTGCCGTAGTATCGTAGCGACAGGGACGGCCCACATTTCCCATCATGCCCGGCGAGTCCCGAGTGCTGCACTGACTAGTTTATGTTTGCTGTTTTATGTTCCAAAATGTAAATGTTACTTTTGTTAGTGTTTGTAATGTAATGTGTCTGTTCAGAACATTGGTGGCTTATGTTGGAAATAGTGATGTTTTGTGCTGGTTTATAGTTTTAACCACGTGTGAAGTGGCTGTTACATTCCTTCAGTACAGCTGTATTTTATATATAACACATGAAGATGGGCGAGAAAGTGTTGAGGATCCTGTAAACGATGTGGCTTGAAACATGATTTACAAGATGTGTTATCTTAATTGTCGTTTAGCTGTTGATTGGCTTTCAAAAAATAGATAGTTTGGTTTATTATTTTGCACGCACTGTATCCATTATTCGTTCATCACCATTGGCTGACTAAACATGTTTCATTTCTTTCTTTCTTTTCACATTTTCAATGTTTCTTTCATTGTCATTTCTCATTAATGTTTTTTTCTGAATGAATTGTGTGTTTCAGTGTACTATTTATTCTGATTACCATGATAATGTGTGTTTTAATATTGCTTTGTAAGTCTTAAAATGTCCAACACATGGGTTAACATCTTTATAATACCGCCTACCTCTAAAAACATCCCTACACATCATCTTGTGTATTTTTTTACGAGAGGCCTGAGTGTTTGCTATTGTTCCCTGACCTGCTGTGGATCCTCTTGACCCAGACTTGCTCCCACTTAGAGGGTCAGAGGTTAGACCAGCTTCTATCGGCAAGGCCCCTTCTCTCCCCCAAGTAATGCATGTAATGCCGCCGGGTCAATGAAGTCTTCTTATTTGGCAAACAAGATTATTAGTATGATGTCACCAGCACGCTGTAAAAGATGTCTTTTTTTTCATATAAAACCGCTACTGGTTGAAGGAGTCAGTTATCAATTTTTCTTTCTTTCTTTTTTCCCAATCAAATCCAGATTGACTTTTTAATTTCTTATGTTTGTTTATTCTGGAAGGAATTGTAGATATATTGACAGCATACACAAGCACAACCTTCCACTAACATAATGCAAAACATATGAGTCACAAATTTTTGATTTTAACTCTAAATTCTAATCCAAGTAATTTAAACTTGTTTCTCTACAGCTGCAGCACAACAACAATTACAGTGTGTGTGTGTGTGTGCGCGTGCGTGCGTGCGTGCGTGCGTGTGTGTGTCATGTTTTCCTGCATGAAAAGCACTGTTTCAATTAAAGGTGTTTGATCCAGCAGCTCGGCGGGACAGGCCTGCACGCAGGTTGGCTGGAGGGAGGCGGCGTTGCTTATTTGCCCCCCTGCTGGCCGTCTCGGCGGGGGACTGATGTGTAATCCAGTGCCAGGCTTGTGGGCCCACACAGGATATCTCACCTATAATAGCAGCTTGTTCCCGAGGCCGGACCCCTGCAGGAGGTGTGAGAGGGGCGAGCAGACACACTCTGGATGCCATTTTCTCTTCACGTGATTTTATACTTTTTTCCTGTGCATTCTGGGAAACTGCAGAGACTAGATGTGCTGAAATGTGATAACTTTTTGTTTACGTCAATTTGACCAAATTATACCAAAAATGTAGATCTGTATTCCAGTCAGAGTGAAACAGCATTTTGATCATATGATGAGGCATAAGTCTCTGTGCTGAAACACAAAATAACAGAAAGTGAATTTGATTGTTTTGAAATGTGAATTTATGTAGCTGTGGTCAGGTAAAAAACAGAAGGAAAAAAAAGCACTGATTTACTAATATCCAATATTGAAGACATGCAACAAAAGTAAAAAAGAAAGATAAAATCACTTGTCAAGGGACAGTTAGAATAAACTCTGTGATACAGATTATCTTTGAGTAAAAAGTGATTGTTATGCGGGGCTCACACGACACGAGAATCAAGCCAATTTCGGGCCCGATTCCCCCTCCCGACTTTTGATGGTTCTAAACATTATCTCTCCAGATATTCCTGTGGTGGGAAAGAAATGATAGCCAATTGAGAACCAAGCTGACTGAAGAAGGAAGGACAACCACTGCCGCGGCTAATGCATGAGCTAATGCAAAACGCTAAGCATAAAGTAGTAAGATGGACCTCAGAAATGGAGGACCAACTTGTTGATTTGTGGCAACAGCACAAGTGTTTATTTAACGTTTCTCAATGATTTCATCCATATTTTTTTCTTTTTGAATGTTGAAAGCTGTTATATTTATCATAACATGTCGTTATGTGTGGGCTCTCTCACATTTTTAAAATCTGTTAAGATTTGAAAAATGTTTTAGTGTGGTCCAGCCTTTAGATATTTCAAAGCTCTTTAAACCATAAATTCTGATATGTTAAGTTTTCAAGAACTCTCAGATACGCCAACTCAGATTTTTCATCCCTGATCTTTGGCCCGTACTGTGATATTTGTACCTCACAAGTACTTAAAAACAATGTTACACTGTAAAGCATCATGGAAATCTAATATTTTAGATTTATCGGTTTTATCAATCCTCATTTGTTGTCGTAAAAAGATAAAAAAATCTCTCTGTTTGGTCTTTTTGTTACACTTTCATCTGGAACTCCTGGCTGGGTCTCCGGCGTGTCTCCACTGCGTGGCCTAATTAAACTGCTTAATCAGTTAACGACTCCAGCGAACACAGTTAAAGGGGAATTAAGCGCGGAGAGATGGAGGACGGGAGCGCTGGAAATGCTGAGGAGACGCTTCGCCCGTCTCCAGTGTGAAATAAAAGCCGGGATGGAGCTGAGTAGAGGAAGCCATTAAAAAGTGAGCAGAGGGTGCCGAACTGTTTGCTGCCGTTCTGCTGAGGGCGAGCGAACCAATCGAGATGCTTGTTTAAATGGGAAACGGGACGTCTTCACAAAGAGGCGCATTATAAGCACTTTGCTCTGTTAAGCAGAGGGGAGGCCAGGGAAAACAGAGGGGGGAAAAAAACAACAGAAGTGAAATGCATCTTAGAGGAACCGCACTCCTTCACTGCATCTTTATAGTTCTCAGGTGATTTCAGATCAGTTGCACTTAATAGACTTCAGTGGTAAATTTATTATGGGGCTATTTTGGCAAGAAAATACATACAAAGCAGCTGTAATGTGTCATAATGTCTTTCGCTGGCTTTCCTTTAATGGATTTTACATCTTTCTATAGATGCTGTCTTCAACAAAAAGAACTGAGAGACATAAGAGGTAGTATTACCTTTTTTTCTCTCTCCTCCTCTTCTTTCTCATTTCCCCCTCATCACCCTTCTTATCCAGCATTACATCACTCCATCTACTACCCTCTCTAGGCTTCATCTCCCTTCCCATTTTCTTTCTTCTCTAATTTCTAAAACTTCTTCCTGCCTCTCTCCTCAATCTGTCCTTCATCGTTTTTTCTCTTCACTTCTCCCCTCCTACCTACATCTCCTCTTTTCCACTCTACTCTAATAAATATTCATCCTCCGGACTTGAGGACTGGGACCTTGCAGACTTCGGTTTTATGCATTGTGGGGGGACTTAAAATCACATTCTTTACCATGGTTATGACCAATGCCAAGATATTTATCCTGTAATCCACCATTTTTGGAAGATTCTGAACGGAATTCACGTTGGCAGTCGGTGTGCAATATCATATAAATTTCACTATGAATAAACCAACCTGATCTCATTGAAGGTGTATACATAACACGACATTTTAAGGACATTTCACTTGTCATGATAACGCATTTTAAGCTTTTCGTGTGTAATTTCCAGCCACAGTATTAACGTTGTGAAATAGCTTGACATTTAACACCCCGCCGTTACTGTGAAACAGCCACATTCAGGCAACAAAATAACTTAGTTAGGTTTTGGAAACACCTAATGACTGGGCTTGAAATAACTACGCAAACTAAGTGAAATACTTACGTAAACAACGTAACGTACGTACGGAAAACATCTCACAAACGTAACTTCAAATAACTCAACACTAACACTGGTTGCTCGGTTGAAAGTCCTGTGTTTGTTGGACCCATTCACCTCCAACCCTGCCCGCCATAAACAGTCTTTCTCACTTTTGCATTCTACATCACTAGCTCTTAGTGTAGCATATTCACATGGACGCATTTACATCGCAGTCAGTACAGACAACATGGCGTACACGCGACAAGCCAAAGCAAAAAAGGCATACAAAATTACAGTGACATTCATATGCCATTTTGTGAGACCAGACTTGAATAACATATGCATGATAAAAACATACAACATAATAATGTAAATAAATTGTACGGCATATCTGAACTGTGACTAACTTTGAGTGCCAAACATGAATTTGACAAAAAATTAAAATAAAAATAATAAAATGTTCCTCAGTGGTTGGAGTTTGCTAAACTCCATCTCCAAGTAGGTGGACCTTGAGTTAATTTATTTTTTTCTCAAACACTGTGTCTGACATATTGGTATTTTGCTAGGCTTCTTATTATTGTTGTTTCACATCCACATTGCCATGTATTATTAGTAATCTTCCCAACAAAGCCGGATGTGTGTATAATCTGAAACAATCCTGAAAACACTCTTGCTTCTCTTTTTTTTTTTCTGTATCAGCCAATAGACTTTTCCTTCTGCAGCTTGGCTCATTCAGGTCCAAGTACTTGAGCTGCATAGTTATTATTGCTCCTATAATAACAGGCTGAAAAGTAACAAGGCTAACTGTACTTGAAGCATTTCACAGAGAAATTATAGCTTTTATTTGGAGCATTTATATCTCTCATATCCATTATGTCCTTTCAGTAATAAACCAAATATAATCCTCTAGTGGTGTTATTTATATCAGTCACATTATGTGACAACCTGGAAGCACAGTAGATGTATAATTGGTATTGGAGCAGTGGCTATTAGGCATTAGATATTTTTTCATTTGAATTGTTTCTACATATTTAAAGAGGAACTTCTCCAATTACCAACACATTCTCACTCCCAATTCAGTCAGTTTTGCACATGTCAATTTCTGCACATTGCATGCATACACACGTTTTTTCAAAATAAACTTCCATTTTCAAAGGAAACAACTTGGCTACATTTAGGCGAAACTACTTAAATTAGGTTAAAGAAAAGGTTGTGGTTTGGATTAAAATAACATGTTTATTATGCAGTTAAGTAGGCTACGTTATGTACACGACGTAGTAATATTAGGTAACATTATGTAACCTACCTAATGTGTTCAAGTAGGCTATGATTCTTAAGTGACACAGTAACGTTAAGTAACTTCACATAACTTAAAACGTTGACATTTAGTTTCACACGGGACAGAAACAGAGGTCTCCTGGGTGAAAGCCCTGTGTTTTTGGACCCAACCATTCAGCCCGAGCTAGGTGGCTCTTCATACAACGTAACCTGACTTCCTCCTTTACTGAAACCATAGCTAGGGCCATGTAGAATGTCAGCGTCTGACGGGTATAGGGCCATTGACCAAGCTGCCGTCTTTGACGAGCTGGGAGTGAGAACGGCCGGATTTTATACATCAAAGTCTGTTTACAGGAGTCGGGGAGTAGCCTACAATTGCATACGTGAGAAAGGTTGTATAAAGCCTTTTTGCGGCTCCAGAGGAAGTTGAGCTAAATCCAATAAATTGCCTCAAGTGATGTCCCTTGCGTCAACGTTGGTTGGGGCAAAAGTCTAGTCTGAAATTTGGAAATTGAAAAAAAAAAATCTGAGGATGTGGAGTTTGAAAGATGTTGATACTTGTTGAGGCTTAGCGGCTCGAGGCTACATTAGCCACTACTAGCAATCCACACCCAAATCTCCGACCGAACTGTCGGTAACCGAGTTGCATTGTGGTTAATGTAGGGTTCGACAAGGAAGAAGAATGCGTGGAATGAAAAAAAGACGATATCTCCGGTTCCGTTGCATCAATTTTGATTGATCAAGGAGCTAAATGGAAAGCATCCTCAAAGTGGACTCTCTTGAAGTCTGCTTGATGCCCCTTGTTGATTTAATAAATTGTGGAATTGGACAGCCAATGGCGTTCTGGGTTTCACAATCACTCTCCTGTAGATTCCCCAAGTCTACAGGTGCTGCTAGGTCCTGACATTTGTATTCAGCCATTCTTGCAACTCATTTCTACTCTTCTCCTTTCCTTACGCCATCCCTCATCTTCCTCATTCTTTCCTCTATCCTCGACTCTACCTACCTCTGCTCTCCTCTCTGCCCCTGCTCCCCATGTCTCCACTCTCCTCCTCCTCCACCCAGCGCCACATGCCTCTGTGACTTCCGGGATGGAGCCCAAAAATGATTCAGGTTCATTATGCAGGACACTATGGGGGAGAAAGCTGGGAAGTAGAGAGGGGAGAGAAAAGAGAGTGAGAGGGAGCCATAAAAAGAGGAGGGATGGAGAGGGAGAGAGCTTAACACAGCATCTGTTGGCCTCTAAGGTAAAGCAGCGAGCTTGACACGTACACACACACACACACATTCTGCAGAGTATCATTACATACTGTAAAACAAGTTTGGCATATTTTCGGCCAGCACAATTTGGGTTTTAATATTTCTGCTGATTAATAAAACGTCATCACACACATTGAGCATTTTGGGATATCTGCCTATCTGTGTGCATCAATGTGTAGGTTTGAGCTTGCACGTGTCTAGTCATGCATGCATATATATGTGTGTGTGTGTGTGTGTGCGTGTACACCTGTGTGTGTCAAGTGTTTGCGGACGCTGAAGGGGACTGAGTGTTTTCTGACGCCTGTCTAGCTACGCCTTTCTCACTGGGCCATGGAAGTGTCATCTGCCCAGGCCTCAGCGCTCACACACACACAGACACACACACACACACACACACACACACACACACACTTACACATATGCACAATCCAACATTCTCTCTCTCACATCAGTGAGGAACAGAGACAGCCCAGAGCTCGCTGTCATTTCATCACACTGTGCAGGTCCGGCCGTGTGTGTGTGTGTGTGTGTGTGTGTGTGTGTGTGTGTGTGTGTGTGTGTGTGTGTGTGTGTGTGTGTGTGTGTGTGTGTGTGTGTGTGTGTGTGTGTGTGTGTGTGTGTGTGTGTGTGTGCGTGTGTGTGTGTGTGTGTGTTAGAGAGAGAAAGAAAGAAAGGAGGAGAGTGAAGGAGAGAAAGCATAATATTGCCACTAAACAGCAAGCCTGCTGTCACAGTGGACTTCAAACTTCAGGTAGCACCAAATAGATTTAGAGAAATTTCTCCTTCTTGAAATCACAGCGGTGCCAAAAACCGCCGCAAACACAGACGTCAGCGGCCGCGCCTCCCCTAAAATCGCATAGCTCTGCTTTGGTGCCGTCTATGAGTTCATCTTCATAACAATTAGGCTTTGTGAAAACGCTCGGAAAATTACTGCATTGCGTAATTTCCGGCAAAAAGCCTCTTTGTGCCGCCACCATTTCTACTCATTACCACCAGGCCCAGTGTGTTCTAATGGAAAACCCAATTAGCTTGTACGCGGGAAGAATGCTAATGGGGATCACAAAAAAATCTTGAGTGCTTAACGGCGTGCATTTATGTGGTGGTTGGCTGCACAATTCATTTGGCAACCATCAAGGAGTAATTTGAGAATAGGTAAGAAAGACTGCGGGCTGATTAGAGAAAATGTACCTGTTTATAGGCTCTGAATTCCTGCGATTGTGGAAACTCCTCACTTTATTTGTTCAAGAGCTTTTGTAAAGCCTCTGCGTTTGACGAAAAAGAGGTTGGAAACAATACATGGAACAGAGGCACGTAAAGTTAAAGAAATATTACATATGCAGTACATGAAATTCAGTCGAGGGCAACGTTGTGTGGAAAAGGAGGCGGTCGGATACATTATGATTGAAATATAAGTGGAAATTGATATGGTGACCTATGACAGTAGCTTTTACAGCTATGAGTTATATAATATATTTTACATAACTAAGCTGTAAAACTTTGGTAAACAACAACCTTCAGATTGGTAAATGCACCAATAATATTTCTCTCTATTGGGTACTGATGAAAGCATATGATGTGTAGTTTAGAGGGCAGATCTGAATATGGCAATGCTGAATTTTCCTCACCAAAATTTCACGTAAATTTGGAGCGTTATTTAACCGTTATTTAAATCCTTCTTGACAAGATATGACATGGTTGGTATCAATGGATTCCTTAGGTTTTTGTAGTTTGATATGATGCCAGTTTCTTCATTCTAGCTTTAAAACTGAGCCTGCTACAGCCGCTGAAACATCGATTGCGTTAATGCATTAAAGAAGGTAGTGGCGTTAGAATGAATTTGCTTTAATAACACATTAACTTTGACAGCCCTATTATGAACATAAACAAATTTTATTTGTTTCTAAAATGCATTACCTACCCTAGCTTTAATAAAGTAATTACTCTCAACTTATAAACTCTCTATAAAAGGTGTCTAATTAGAGAAAAATATCAAGTAAATAATAATAGAATAACACATTTCACAGCATTTTCAAGACACTGACATACCCCAAACCTTACGTACCACAACCAGTCTGACACTTTAACGTCATCGCCCCCCCTCCTTCCCCTCATTATCCTCGTCAGCTGGGCGGCCGGCAACCATCAGAAGTGACCTGCTTCCCGCCTGCGCTGGTTGCCACGGTAGCAGCTGACAGACATTTCTATTGCCAACAATAAAGGGAGATGGAGGATGGGGGAAAGAGGGTGACATGGGCATGAGAAGACAATGGCCTTTGTTTCCCATCATCTTCCCTTGTCGAGTAAACTTTAGCCCGGGGAAAGGTTGAGGTAGGGGAGGTAGAGAATGAAGGAAAGAGACAGTGTTGATGCATGCCAATGAATCTGATTTCTAATTATCGGACATATGACAAGACGCATGTGACGGCCCTCTCCTCTTCCTCTCTCTCCTCGCTTTGTCTGTCGCTCAGTTTGTTCCGTCTCGACATTCTTCCATCAATCATTTGAGTGACTCTCACATCCCTTTACCCTATTGCGTCACCCTATAAGCTGTCCATCTCACTTCTTTCCTATGTAGCTCTTTCCCTGTCTTCCATCTCCACTTGTCTTTTCCCTTCCTCTCCTCTTCCATCCCCTCTCTACTGTCTCTCCCACCATACATGCATCCAGAAGCGTTCTGTCAGCTATATACTGGAAGCGAACAGAGCGTTACCCTACAAGGCTGACGCCAGCTACCTTGCATGGTGCTAATAACAGTGGAGCAACTAGGAATGCATACATGTCATGTACCAGGCTGCTGTGCTGTCAGCTCACAGCCCCTCGCAGTAGACAGACAAGAGCAAGAGAACAAGACGCTGCTAATTCTCCCTCACTCTCCGACACATTCCAAGACAAGTGGACAGACAAGGCTGTTTTTTGGCAAACGAGGCAGATGATATTTGCTTCAGGAGAGTCCGGTTGAGAGGAGACGTAAGCAGGGGGCGGTGCAGGGTCAGTGAGGCTAACTGCTTAAAAGTCATGACCTGCAACGTCTATATGCGTGGCTTTCTTGGAATATATAGAAACTGATTAAGTGGTTAACATGAGCAGTGATCGCCAGAGCAAGGGAGATAAAGAAAGGATCACCACCAACAGAATCCAGGAAATCAGACACAAAAACGTGTCAACAAAGACAATTTGGGGACCTTTAGACAGGTCAAAGTCAAGTCTCAAGTCCTTATTAACCTGACCCGCATGATAGTTTAATACACAGAACCATCGGAGAAGCAGTCATTGGAAACGTAAACGTGATTTCTGTGTGATCTTGTGACTTGTGATTGTGAGAATCCAGCTGCCATGCAAGGTAATACAAGTATGGTCATTCGAGACAATTCTAATTCTACAAGTTCCAAGTTATTTAAGGCAAGTCCATCTCAATTTATAAATCATTACAAGTCCAAGATGATAATCAAGAGAAGTCAAAATCAAGTCATTCACACGTAATTCTACATAAGAACAAGCCAAGTTTGAAGTCAGCCAAGACAAGTCCAAGTCAAGTCTCATCTCAAGGAATTCAAAGCAAGTTCAAATATACTCTCAAGTCATTCGAGATATGTCTAAGTCAAGTCTAAAGTCATTCAAGAGAAGTGCAAGTCAAGTCTTAGCACATTTGACACAAGTCCACCCATCCATCCATTTTCATCCACTTATCCCGGGCCGAGTCGCGGGGGCAGCAGACTAAGCAAGTTATTTCAGACGTCCCTCTCCCCAGCAACTTTTTCCAGCTCTTCCTGGGGGATTTTTCAAGCTGAGCCCAGCTAATATCAGCTAAATGTGCAAGTAATTTGAGACCAAGTCCAACTCAAGTATCAAGTCCTTGAAGAAAAGTAAATTCTCAGATTTTAATGAGCAAAGTCAAGATTGCAGTCTTGTCTGTCTCTGAATGCTGATCACTTGAATCACATAAGATTTGAACATTTTTTATTTAAAGCTGTGCCAATAATGTTTTAACATAACCAAGATCAAGTCTCGTTAATGCTTACTGTGTGGCCGTGCAAGGCTGGTCAGTGGAGATACATTTTGTAATGCTTCAGGATATTTCCAGACTTAGGGCGCTTTCATAAGCCAACATTTAGTCCGCTTCAATCAAACTCTGGTGCGGACCACAACAATCGGACCAAGACAGCTCTTGAGGGGTGTTTTCTGACCATTTCCAAGCGAACCAAAATGCGAGCTGCCTGTGCGGGCATTTGTTGAGATGGACACATCAGGTAAACGACAGGTTAACATGAGTGGGAGAGGACTGGCGTGAACTTCTGTAGAAGTCTGACATTTGCTTGACATCTGGGCCGAATATAACCTAGAGAATATGCTAAATAAAGTCTACAAAAACTGTGACATTTATAAAGTCATAAACTGGAGGAAAATGGATTAATGCGCCGTCGATCAGAGCCGAGTCAAAGTGAAAAATCTTCAACTGCATCAACATCTGTGATTCCCTGCATAGAAGTGGCAGCTCTCGAGATAAAACCATTAAAGATATTTGGTTTGCTTTAATTTGCGCACTGTGAAACCAAACCAGACTAAATAGAAAACTAACCAAAAGTATCAATTTAACTGATTCGGACAAGCCAAACGGACTATGGCTTGTGAAATCGCCCTAAATAGATTTTGTTTTAGAGTTTCATGTCAGTTTATTATGTGAGTTATTGAATGTGTTCAGTGTGATCAAGGCGCCTAACTGTACCTGCATAGTATTCGTCATACATGGTGTTCAGTTTTTAATCAACCCTGTTTGCATACTTCCAGTAACCACATGCTACATGCATTATAAAGGGCGTTTTTCAGTTGAGCTGAAGTACAGTATCAGCAGTAATAATAATATGTAGGCGCAGCCACTGTTTCCTGCTCTCCTCCACTCATCACGGCTTGTATAAACACCATGTGTAGAGGTGTTTTCCCCCCTCTCTGTCGGCCTAACTCACAAGCCCTAGATCACCCGTAGGAGATTTAAAACCACCTCCCTTTTGTGCCTCTCCTCCTTCCTCTCCCCTATACACCAACTTGATCCCCTCCATACACCACCACCCCACCCATGTCTCTGTCTGTCTGTCTGTCTCCAGGAAGAGGAAAGAGCAGCGGGACTGCTGATTTATGAGTGCTTAGCTCTTTAATTCTCCGCTATGCTAGGCTGGGTTGGGCTAGTGTGTGTGTGTGTGTGTGTGTGTGTGTGTGTGTAGGGGGGGTCTGTGGTGTGTGGTGGGGATTGTGGGACATCAAGGGGGTGGAGAGGCATGTGTTGTCTGGTGGGGATTTGTAGTTGTTGATGTACTGGGTGGGTTTTACTTCCTTGATATAATTCATGGATGGGTAAACTCACATGCAAACACACAAACACACACACACACAACATAAACACACAGAAAAGGTGTTGGAACACACACTCAATCGTACTTACATGTGTCTGTACAGAGTTTTTTGTACTAAATCGAGAAACTTATTTCATTAAAAAAAACTTTTAAAAACTTGCCATAATCTTTCTCGTGTCAAAAAACTTTTAATGAAAAATTATTTGTCGTTTTACATTATTTTTGCGCATTTCAAGATATTTCCATATTTCAATGCTGACCTTATTTTAAGAATTTATTTGTTTTTCAGCAATTTTTTTTGCGATAATTCATATTTTTTTCTGATATCTGTTGATTTTTATGCGCAATAAATAACCTCAGAGAAAAAAATGCTTCAAGATGTTTTGCCTCCAAAATCAAATGTTCGAGAGATTGAGAATGAGAACAAAGTCACTTTGGCATTTTTGCAGTGCTGAAGCAATTATGACATGACTGATCTCTGGTTTAAATTGCAAATCCAGCTCTCGACACATCAGAGAATCAATTCCGCCGTTGCCGATCCATAAGAAGGAGAAGTGAGCGCGTTAAGCGGTGTTTTGATCGGCACGTCGCAGTTGAAACGCTTTCTTCAGCTTCAAAGCGCTCTGCAACAAAAACAGAAAGCCGACGGATGCTGAGTGGTCTCGTCTAAGTTTTCTCAATGAAACGACTGAATCAGTGGATCACTGGGAGAGAAAGTGATGTCGAGCTGCATCTGCCCAAATGTCCTGTATGCACCAAGTCCCAGCTGTGATCTACCGCCTTGAATCAGAGCTGTAATGTGCTGCCCTGCCATCACTAAATGTGACGGCATACGTGAGAAAGGGCTAATTTTGCACAATTGACTAGCGAACCTTTTTGGTTCAGTGGAATTACGGCTTGATTAATCAGCCATGATTAGCATTTAGCAAAGCCTCGTGGAACGAGGGGCCCTGTTGTAGGTCTCTTATTTATTTATATACCTCCACCCTCCCCTTTTTTTCTCCAACACATTAAGCTGCCAGTCTCGTCAGGATGACAGGGTCAGCGCCACCGTTCATTATGGGACCCGGGGAAGAGACGAGACGGTCCTGCCGGAGGGCTCAAAAGCTCGCTGGATGCCTCGCTGTTTATGCTCATCCTCCACGTACTGTGTCTCTCATGTGTCTTTCTGACAATTCTGACAATCAGAACATAAGAGCTGAAACACATGTGCATGTAAATGAACATGTCATTTCTGGTAAGATTTGACCAATATGGGTTAATGAAGATGGATTTGCATAGAAGCTGTCGCTACACTAAGCTGGCATAAAATTTTATAAATAATAGAAAATAGAAAGGCTGTCCTCTCCAGAAAAGTGACAGCATTAGGTTGTTTATTCAAATAATTATGTTAACGCTTTCCTGACAAGTGACCTCCTGCAGTCATGAGATTAGTTGCTGTCCCTTCAAAGTAGTGTGATGGAAGTAGTGCGACATTGTTATACCACTAAATATAAGTTTGAGGGCAACTAGGTCAACAAAGCGTGTGACTTTGAGACGGGAAAACCACCAGTTCACACCCCAGCTTTTACCATTAGTCAACACTGGTTTCTTTTAACCTTAACGTATAACAA